>NC_057814.1:245693554-245708163 GCF_018294505.1 Triticum aestivum
TAAAGTCCGGACCCCAATATAGGTCTCTATCACTTTGTCTCTTGGGCATGCGCACATCTCTTCCCCCACTCTCTAGCTAGGTCTCCCGACATCTCTCTTTCCCAAGCACACGCACTATGTAGAGTGTATCTTTCCGATACACACAAAACGTCGCCCCCAAACGTCTATCTCCCTAGTTATGTGGTTCTCGCACACTCACCTCACACACCACCCCCACTGCAAACAAGCACACTTTGTCTCCCTGTGCACCACTCTCCGCTTTCTATCTCTCCCACATGCGGACCCGCCCCAGCTCCTCCCTATATACATATATGTCGTGACTCTTTCCATAGCTCCCAAATGTATCATCATTCTCGATCTCGCACATTGTTCTCTACACCATCTATTCTAGATCTCCCATGAAGTCCCTATCACACACATGATGACTCGCTTCCCTTGCGTCTCCGTACATAGGATTAAAACAACATCAACATTGTCTCCCTATCTATACGCCATTTATGGACACAAACGCCCCCTCTCTCCCTCTCTCTGTCTCTCCGTCGCTAGCTCTCTCTCTCTCTCTCGCTCTCACACCCCTCTCCCACACACACTCGATGTCTCTTCCAAATAGTCTGCTCCCCCCGCCCGCACCCATGCTATCCCACTACTACACATGTCACACCATTCCCCCTTCCCTTATACTAGGTTTACATCATTAGTGGTCTCTCTACTCCACATACACACACTCCCTCTCACACACAAACGCGCGCACAAACTCACACAGACACGCACAAACACCCATTAATCTGGATCCTCATCTCTCCCCATGTCCGCATGTGTATCTCACACACTCACTCTCTAATTATGTATATGTGTCTCCACGTTACACAACACAAAGCCCCATGTACATGTCTCTCTCTATCCTCCACACACATAGACACAAAGAATATGTTATCACTGCCTCAGTCTCTAGACATATCACACACACACATACACTGTCTCTCTCTCTCTCTCGCAAACCCGCTCAACAAGGGTTTCCCCGTGAATAACTTACCGTCTATTCATCAATAGTCGTGATAGTACGGCGAACACGAGACGTGAAAAAGAATAAACCCACACGTGCTTAGACCACCTAGTATGACTACTAGGACTAGAGCAAGCCAAAAAGCGGGCCGCCGTCACCCCCTCCTTATCGGTGACGGAAAAACCTTTGTTTTACACAGTCGAGAAGTCATTGTGCTAAGGCCTCACATGCTGAGGCGTTGAATAGAATGTAGATGCTAGTTTACGGAAACAAGTATCAAAAATACTTTTGTATCTCCATACTTATATTTCTTCTCTTATAAAAAACCGAGTTGGTGATGATGGTATGCGTGCCATCTTGCAATATAGACCACCCGATCTATATCTAACGGATGGAAATTAAACTAAAAGATACCCGCACCCCTCTCCACATTTGCAGACAAGGCCTTCCCTCGTTCATCCTTATCTCTAACAGCCTCATTGTTGAGCAATTAAGAAAGGAAGCCTCTGGAACAAACTGGCCTGGTGGCCGCTGCCGGCATCGTCAATCATCATGCCTCCGCTCAGTCCGACCACCAATCACCACCACGCCCCACTCCTCTTCACCTTATCTCCTATTTCTCGAGATATCATTAGTTCTTACACATTGGATTACTCCCGCATGGGTCAATCACAACGAGTGTTTTTATAAAAAATGCATCTTGATGTTCCGTGCAATGCACGGATCTTGCTAGTACTCCTACAGGAGACTAAGTTGGTGATGATGGTGTGTCTGCCATCCGTCGTTTGTGACCATTAGATCTACATCTAACGACTTTGAGGTAAGTTGTTGCCTTTGCTCACCAACATCCCACTTGGCTACCAATTTGCAGAAAAACCCATAATTAGTATCTTAAAACCAACCACATCCCTCCCTGACCTCACCAAAACAGCCCAAGGAGTATATTCTAATTGAAACATAATATATCTCTAGTGATATATGTATATCAAAATTAGAGTTTTTTGTATCAAGTTTGTGAATAAGTATTATTCTAGTTATGATTCGTTCAAAGCACATGAACATTGCTAGTATTTCCAACCATGCAATTGTTTCCCTAGTATTCCATAGTTTCGAGTTTTCCATCAAGATATTAGTCACTCATGGTTGATATTTACTTTCAATCATGTACACATATGCACTATGTAACTAGCCTTGCTTATTGGGTTCCAAAGCTTAACTTTCACTCCTACTTACAATATGTAGAGTATTTGACAAAAAACTACCACTTTCAACCAGCCCTAGGAAGAATCTATTGTACAAAAAATAGCAAAAACATACCCAAAATTTCTTAATCCATGCCAAAAACTACTACCTAGTACTCCCTCCGTCCCACAATGTAAGACGTTTTTGCAAGCTAGTTTAGCTTGCAAAAACATCTTATATTATGGGACAGAGGGAGTACCAATTAGGTTAGTTTAAACCCATTTATGACAGGGTTGGCCCACACATCTGTGCTGACGAGGCAGCTTAAACCAACACATTTTGTTTGACCGTTGACACGAGGGACCCACATCTGACCTTCTATACTGTTATTCCCCCTCAAATCATTATTTTTCCTGAACATTACTTCAAACAGTACTGATGCATGTTCGTCGGTGGCGCCAGTGATGAGCGAGTTGGCCGCCGCTCCGCCGGATGGGCCGGACGCTGCGCTCGCCTCCGCACAGGTTGGCAGGCTGGCCCGAGCGTGACCCACGAGCGAGCAAGCCGCCGCGCTGTCCTTCGCTCAAGCCAGATGGCTGGCCTTAGCGCGGCGCGCGCGAGCAAGCCGCCGCACCGCCGTGCCAATCTAGCTAGCAAACCTTGCAGACAAGCAGCTGGACGGAGCTATCTTGGCTAGCTAGCGGCCGCGAGCGCCGGACGGAGCTGGCATCCGGGCTGCCGCAAGATGGGCTCCGCACAGCCGGCGGTTTTGACCTCGCCTTCCGCTGGCGGCGGTAGCTGCGTCCAATAGCCGAGGATGACTAGGTGGATGGGCCGGAGGTAGGAGGTCACTCGGGGATTTTTATGCAGACTGACATGTAGGTCCCACAAGTCATAACGCCCGGTCGAATAGAAGGCTTTGACTTAATGGGCGACATGGGCCCTATTTGGATACTCTAAGTCAGAGGTTAGATTCTAACCCTGAACTAACTCTAACCAAAGTGGTGATTGGATGGCAGGGTTAGATTGACAACAAATGTATCCAAACAGGGCCATGGGTTGAAACGTGCCTATAACCGCACTCTGTAGAGTGGTCATTTCTTGGTAGGGCTGGTTGGTAAGAGCATGTACAATGGTTGATAAGGTAGTCTTATCTTAAGTCTGCCACGTATGCAAGTGGTAGTAGTTTCTTGGCATTATTAGTGGTTTCTTGCATTATTGGGGGTTTCTTGTAAGGAACAATGTAGTACTAGCGACAAAAGGTGATTCTAGGTTGCATTGTACTCCAACGAGTACTACTAGTGGTCGCGGGAGTGTATACCTCGTTTTGTGGCTTCGATCCTGGCCGAACGCACGACGGCCTTTTTTTTAAATAGTAACTTTGCTGCGAGCCAATATTTTACACTGGCAGTTTGAGTTTTGAAGTCAAACGGACGTGCGGCACCACAATCTGGGTGCACTGGATAGCCTAGCCACGTGAACGAGTTTTCCTTCCCAGCATCTCGTGGCTCGCGTGCTCGCCCTAGCCGCACCTTGCTTGCAGCTTCCTCATCAGCTAGTAGCATATTTAAACTAGCGCCTTCCGATTAAGCCCGAGGAGCCGGAAAAGCCTGGCGGGGCATTGGGAACTATGCAATTTGGCTCTGTACGTGAAGTGCTCTACTACTACTCTGTAGCTTGTGGCGTTGCACGCATGGACTTCACCCCCATTATCGCCTCTACTATAAAAGAAATTCCTCTTGACGTGTTTTTTTTCAAACGGAGGCAAAAGCATTGCTTTTCATCTCATTCATAAAGAAGGAACTACTAACAAAGTTCGACGAGATCCATTACACCTCCACAAATGGAAGCGAAAAGCCTAGTCTCGCTGTATCAAATAACTCAAATGTCCTGCCCCCACAGTAACCGTCGCTGATAAACAGGCTGCTAGTGTGTGCGTGAGAGGAGCGGCCGAGTAGGCCAGCTACGTGAGAGGAGCGGTTGAATAGAGCACCGAGAGTACCCACTAGGCCACTACGCAGGTGTACTTTCCCTGCATTGATAGTACAGCAATGGTTCTAGAGAACAGTAGTACCCTCCACTTCCAACTGTAGCTCCTTGGCCCTGTGATTCAAGAGTTCAAAACTGGTGCACTATACTAGAAGTATAGTACATCGCACTACTAGTTGAGAAAGTAGTACTAGTACTGCTACAGTACGAGTACGTACTCCTCCGTCACATAATGTAAGATGTTTTTTGACACTAGTTGGTGTGTAAAAAAAATAGCAAAAACATACCCAAAATTTCTTAATCCACGCCAAAAACTACTAGCTAGTGCCAACAATTTCTTACTAGTGCTATTATTTTCAGTATAGTCCAATCCCATAACGTCCCATAATGCTAGTACTAGTATTAAATAATAGCCTCGGCCCTTCGCTAAGGAACGATCTACAGTTGGAAAGGACGAGGCCCTGCAGTTACTATGCTCTTATCTCCTCCTCACCAGTTCCCCTCCCCCCGAAGAGAAGGCAGTTCGTCGCTGCTCCCATGGATTCGCCAGGCGGTTCTCCTCCTTGTCGGGGCTGGGAGACCATGGATGACGATCCTCTGGGAGAAATCGCACGCCGCTCCGACGTCCTCACCGCCGCAAGACTCGGTGCTTCCTGCACCAAATTTTTCAAGACGGTGCTTAAAAAGGCTTGCGAAAAGGCCATGCTTGTTGGTCTTCCATGCGTCCTCGAGGAGAAGGTTCTTCTATGGGACAATCCTTCGTACAGTCCACCGCTCCCTGGCCATGGTTGCACGTTGACTCCTCTAGAATTGTCGACGTTGAGAGGTAGTCGGATTTTGTCCGATGAGCAGGTCAGTAATGGAGTTTGATCATTTAGTACTTAGTTATTCCATTTCCATCCCGTAATTTCTCCGCTGCCCACCGTCTTATATATAGGTCTGGGTCGGTGCCAACGAAGATTGGCTTGCATACCTCCGGCCGAATACCACCATCATTTTGCACAACATCCACAACAGTGCGGCAGTTCCGGTAGACCCCTTCTCCACCATTGGGATCGGCCTTCCGGACTGGCTGGGCTTGAATACGTATGAGATTGAAGAAGATAGCAATTGCAGACCCGCCGACAAAGCGACATGGCTACGACGATTACTATCTCATCGCGGTGTTCGACATAAGGATTGCCATCAATGCAAGAGGCAGTAACGGCAGAGGCTGGCGCATGTTGGCGGCAGCAGATTTGTACCCCTACATGTTTGAAGACGCCGTGCGCCATCTAGGCCGCATCTTCACGATGACAAGCCAAGGGACTTGTTTCATCTGGTTGCCATCCTACGGTATGGGAGATTACAAACGGAATGCACAAACCATCATTTGCATCCCTAACGGTACTCCATTATTTTGCAGGGACTAGTCATCCCGCGATCAAAATAAGATCGCCGATCCTGGATGTGCATTTGCATCCGCGATTCGGTCTAACCTGGAACCCTTGTAGCTGACTTTGGCATATTGGGATCAACTATCTTAGCAGTCGTTACCCATGGTACCACTGATGTGCAACATGGTCACACAATCTACCACGATCGGACCATCACCATCTACGCAGGTATTCCATTTTTTAACCCTCTTGCCTTCTCTTTCATTGTTGTACTAGTACTCTACTCACGTACTACTACCTTCGTCCTAGTTTATTGGTCTCCATTGTAATTTGTGCCAAACTTTGACCATAAATTTAATTAATAAAAATTTCATGCATGTTAATAAAATTATATCATTGAAAATAATGTTCAAAAACGAATCGAGCGATATAATTTTTGTTGACATGCACTAACATTTTTTAAGTTAAATATTTAGTCAAAATTTGGCACAAATTACAAAGGGGACTAATAAACTAGGACGGAGGTAGTAGTAGGAGTACTTTTTACCTTGGAGGACGTGTATAGCTAGCTAGGACCTTGAAGACTTGAACCCACTAGATGCCACCATTTTTGTTTTTCCATGTCTTACTATCTCATCCATGTAGCCAAGAGTGGCTATATATAATAAGCCGGTTATTTTACTTCCTCTATACCGGAGTAGTACTATTTGCTGCACAGTATTACTGACCGCCATATTTGAGCACAACATTATTATGCATGGACCTTGACTATGTACGTCACCATGTGTCCAGATCTGAGATGCCGCGTGTACCAGATGAACGGCGCCGAGTTCGACCCCCGTGATGCTACATGGGTGCCGAGGTACAGTCTTGGAGAGTACTCGCTTCTCATTGGGGACATCTACCCCATTGTGAAGCGGATGCCACCTTCCGTGCACGACACGAAAGGCCTGCCGTTCATGAAGCATGGTTGTGTCTTCAGTGCGCACCGCCGGATGAACGACATGCTGGGACACGCTATCCCTGATTTATGCCGCTTCAGCTTGGATGAGTCTCCATCGTGTGGAACCGGACTAGAAAGCTACGACAATGATTCCCGTTGCCCACAGCTATGGATCATGCCATCCATGAAGAACACCTGGGACTGGAACCTGGAGGAGGACATGTAGCCCATCTACAACGTGTAAGTGGAGTACGGTAAATTGTGAACGGTAGCGCTGTGAATATATGTAGACTAGTCGTCCAAAAATTTATCACATGAATTGGAGATGAACTTGTGTGGCATACTGGCATTTGTCCTTTAGAATTTATTACTAGTAAATGTGTTATGTGTACGTGCAACTTGTGTGGTTGTTGCACGGGCTCCAACACGCTCTTTGAGAAAAAAAGGTGGCACAACTTCGGATATACGTGACGTGGTGGTATCATACTAGGACGCTATAGTTGTAGTACACTCCTACTAGGACGACAACTCCTATAAAACCTTGCGCTTGGCTCTTTGCCTCTTCGGGAGGTTCAACAGTTCGTACTCGTGTGAACCTTGCACTTGGATCTTCGCCTCTTCGGAAGGTCCAACAATGATGATACTACAGTACATTATGCTTCTGGCAATCTGACACCGATTGAACTGCTGCACGTCCACCGCGAGGGTGAGGGAGAGGGAGAGGGAGAGGGCGCTATAGTCAAAACCCTCTCCTCGTCCTGCGAACCACCGCGCGCATGGGCGAGGGAGAGGCGTAGTAAGCAAGCTTCTCCTCGTTCGGCGAGTTGACGGGACACATCAAAGCAGTACTAGTACTAGTCCATACTGCGTCCTTTCCGGTTAATATGGCTTAATTTGAAACGAGAAAAATACATTGGCGGTCAACGTATGTAACAATATGCTCTTTACGGTCACTATTTATAGTTTTGCGGTGATTATACGATCAATAGCTCATCGTAGAGCACCGTATTGCACCCTACTGACCGGACACATAGTCAACGTGGCACTTTGTTGACTGGTTAAATTGTCACATGGATTCTGGGTCCCACCTGTCAGTTGGCAGAGCAAAGAAATCAGCTAAAAACAAAGAGTGTAGTACATCCACACTTCCAATGCATTTAGCCTTTAATCTAAATCGATATTGATTGACTAATGCACCAACTTGTGCTCTAGGTATAGGCTACATGTCTATCCTTAATTATAGCATGCAACGACCTTCATTTAATCTTCTTCTCTCAATGGTCGCATGCACACATAAGTCTGCCACTTTTGGGCATTAATTATGCCCTGGTCAATGTGTAAATCTCTAAATGTACATTATTTCACGGACGTAGGGAGTAGGTTGAGCACTTGAGCGTGAGCGTGTGTGTTGCGTCGTGTTCTGTGTGCCGCATGGGTGCGTGAGTGTTGCGTGCGTCCATGTGTACGTGTGAGTGTTGCATGTTGCATGCATGGGGCTTACTCCCTCCCATTGACATGTTCATATTTCAAGCTTCCTTTGTTCCCTCCATATGGTGATACTCCCTCTGTTCCCAAATACGGAGTAAAATCCTCCCTCTGTTCCCAAATACGGAGTATTTTTCTTTCTAGAGATTTCAACAAGTGACTACGTATGGAGCAAAATGAGTGATGTGAGCGTAGAGGCATAGGAATAATGTAGAAAGGAAGTCTTCGCGATCCATTATTCCCCATATCGGTCAGATAGAACTATTCAACTAGTCTTCGCAGTGAAGTGACAATACATGCTACAGCAGATGGGATACTTAATTATAAGCTGAACGAGCGTGTTGGTGTTACTAAATCAGTCGTACCCAGTACTGCCATCATGTTTGCCACTAGAGCATGCTTCTGTCCTCCATTAACTGACATATGGACCCTCTTGTGGTAGACCCACATGTCACCGGTGTAACTATTTACACTCCAAAGGACGGTATATCCTGGTAGTAGTAGTAGTAGTAGAATTGAGATTTAACGCACTTTCTTCCCCGTCTTCCACTCTTCTTCCTCCTCTCTTCTTCTTCCTCCTCTCTTCCCCATTGTCGGCCGCACACCATTTCCCCCCGCTCACTGCTCGCCCCCCGTGCTATCTTCCTTGGTAGCTTGCGTGTACCATATCCCCCCGCTCACTGCTCGGCCACACGAGGGGAAGCTTCTTCGCTCACCCGCGCGAATCCACTTCCCCGCTGGCTCGCAGGCACCGAAAACCCCAATGGCAGAACCGACTGACACGCAGAGCCGCGATTGGAATTCCCTTGGAGCAGATCTGTAATCATATGGACCTACTCAGCACCGTCCGTCTGGCCGCATGCTCGGTGTCTTTGTACCGTCTACTCGTCTGCAACCGTCCAGCTCTTTTCAAGACACCCTGCTTGCTGATGCCCGATCCTTGCAGGTGGCCCAGACACAGACTTGACGATCCTACGGAGGTTGTCGTGGTGCCCCTCGACATGCTACCACTACCCATCCACCTGTCTTTCATGCGCGGCCACTACTGGACGGGCATGAAGGCCAACTGGATCGTCCTCATCCACCAATCCGGTAGTCCGTGGCATCTTGTGGATATCTACACCCAGTGAGAGATCACCCTTCCATCGTTGGATACCGCTGCCATCGAGCCTCGCGGCCCGCCGGACACTCCTGCCTACTACGCACGAGACGCGTCAAGCTTTTGGCTCGACATCTGTTTCCTGAAAGTTGTAATATGCGAAGTACCCACACCATCAGAAGACTACATGGATTACAAGCTCATTGCCTTGTTCAACATGGGATTAGTCTATCTGGAATCCGGTCGCCATACATGGTTATGGCTCATCGTCAATCCTGTTGAGGCAACATTTCTGTCTGATGCTATAGTGCACGATGGCATCGTTTACGCGGTTGACGCACAGATTGGCTGCCTATACTGGTGGAATCTATCATCATTTAATTGTTCTGTCTCATCTCATCTTTACCTTATGAATACGACTGCCTGTTCATTGTTACAAATTTAGAATAGATAGTATGTCTATAACCGCATCATTGCTATATGTTCCTCTCATTTCCTAGATTTTTATGACCACAGATGTTATTGTTAGAGTTGATATGAGAACAATTGGCATCTAATGATTGTTAGAATAGATATTATGAGCATAACATGATGATTTCTATATGTTACTCTCATTTCCAAGATTTTTATAACAACGCATGTTATTGCTAAAAGTTGATATGAGAACAGTAGTAGTAAGTGCTATGGTAGAATATGAGTAGGCTCTGTCATAGCTGTTTTCCTCTCATTGTTACATGATGTTTGAACCATGACATATTGCTAGAATATGAAAGCCATTGGCTTATTTTTTTTAACTTGGGGTATGATTATGACCACGGCATTGCAATTCTCTGTCTATGATATGTGTCACTGTTATAATAATCTTAATTCCACACATACTCTGAACATGATTGCTTATTTTTGTCCTTTTGGTCTCCAATTTGAATTGTTGCAGCAGACGCAAATGCGCTGGCCTTCATTATTCCAGGACCTGGAATCATACCAGCTGATGGGTGCTGGTTTATCGCTCGTTCAGCTGACGGTGGTCATTTGATGCTCATTCGCACGTACCAAATTGACCAAAACATTACATCAAACCACATGCAGTACAATGCCTGGGGCGTTCGCGACATTGATGGCTATGGCTGCTTCGTGTTCGAGAAAGATCCTAGCTCCGTTGGGCCAGGCGTATTCAACTGGAGGCGGGTTTACAGCCTCGGCAACCACTCCATGTTCCTCGGGCTCAATTATCCGATCATCCAACCAATCATCGATCATATCACCGGCGATGATTACCGTGCTATGCAACTTCCATTCACCAGGGGGGACTGTGTTTACACATCATACCATGGGTTTCATGAATCACCATATACAGAGATTCGTCAACACAGCTTGTTGCCAGATAATCTTTAGTGTGTGAAAGGCATCAAGCTTCCATGCGAAGGATGGCTTTTGCAAACCCGACATGCGCCGATGTGGTTCATGCCAACAGCAAATATGCACAACTTGATTCGTACTGATATCTAGACTGAGCCATTTATTCTGCTGCTGTAGCACGACCATCTTTTGTTGGATATTATGTACTGTTGTTAGTTTGAAGCACTCCTCTGGTTTGAAGGATAGATACCTTTCTGGGCAAGGCATCCTAACTCACCTGCGCAGGATGTACTGATAATGATGATGGAGATGCTGTGCAGTATATATATATATGTATATATATATACATCTGGGCTATTCTGTTACGCGTAACAGAGTATTATTCGGTTACCCTTCTTGAACTGACGTGGTTTACAGGTTGGACTGACGTAGTTTTCCTCTTGAACTGATCTTCCTGCGTGTACGGCGGGCGGAAACAGGGGATGCAACGTGGAGCTTCCGGGCGTTCTCCAGCGCGATCCTGCGGGCTATTCGTTGCTAGAGGAGACATGTAAGGAGTTCCGCATGTGTGTGCGCTCACCTGGTCATGTTTTGCGATCTGTAGTCACCGGAGGTGACGGCGTGGGTATTTGGCGGCGGATGTGTTCTGGGCGTTGGTGTTTACGGTGGTGTTTGTAGGCCTCAATTTACGTCCTGTTTGTTGTTTTAGAGAATTATCGGTATGTTAGAGTTTTTGGATATTAATTTCAAGTTTTGGTGTTCTTGGTCGTTTTCCACGTCTGCCATGTAAATGTGTTCTTCTTTTTCTGTTGTTTTACTTTCGAATTGGTGTTGCAGGGAGAGATATGAGGATTGTATGAAAAGATTTGCGTTGTCAATTTTGCTTCTTTTGAGTTGTTTCTACCTTGGATTCCCATGTTATTTTGTCGTTGGCGGAGGTGGTGTATGGCAGCTGACTGTAGGCTCTGATTTTTCTTGTAATCTGGTCAAACTGTGTAAATAAGTTGCATGTTTTTTAGTGTTTGTTTGAATTGCTGCCGTATGTGTAGTTGGACTGCTGCGTGTCAAAGTTGTCTTACTGTGCGTTGACATCGGAACTGTTTGCCTACCGATACTTCTGCACTTTGATTATAAAGCCCGAGCCCTCTATCACTTTCATTCTACCAGCTGCAAGCAAAGAAAAGAGAGATGGATCCTGAGTTGGGAGAGGTCACAGAGGAGGAGGGGATGTCGTCGATGTGAGGGCTGCAGTAGCGGAGCAGAGGAGAAGAGGAGGCACAGGCGCAGGCAAATGGCATGACGTGCTGCCGAGGAGGAACTGGGGGCAGAGTTCAACAGACGCCTTGCGCGCGAGGTGATGGATACTTGCAACTCCAATGAATTGGAGCTTCTTTTCCCAGAGGGCAGGGGAAGGAACCATATTCAGATCATCAGTTGGGCTAGGGCGAGAGCAGCCACGGCTCCACATCCATCCACCAGGGCCAAATGGCGTCGTTTCTTTGATCGTTATGACTGAAGTAGTGAAGATTATGTTTTTAAGATTTTTGTTGTGAGGGAGCAGATGTTTGAATGACTAAATGAATTGAACTGTTTTATCTCTGAATGTGTTGTTTTATCTGCATATGTTTTTACATGTGCACTTTTGAACTGCTTGTTTGTCAGAAGTTGAACTGATTTGCGGTCAAATGTTGCATGGCTTGTATAATAACTATTTCCTACCAGCTGGCTGCCCACCTGCCTATTTATTATTTTTATAATCTGCGAGTCTCCCTGGCTATAAATTCTACCCATCTATGTGTGGTGTGTGGCTCAGTCTCCCCGTCCTTTTTCTTCCTTCTTCCAGAATTAGATCTAGGTTCCTCCCTCTTCTCTCCGTTGTTTTCTTCCCTATTCCTGTGTGTTCCATGGAGGATTGTTCATGCGGATGCCTGGCAAAGATGGCGTGCATAGCTGACGGCTGTGTGTACGAATCTAGTTTGGAGCTCACCCAGACTCAGCGCCGTGGGCAACTTCCTTGTCTGTTGTACAGCAACCATGGGTTTCGTGCGCCATATGTTTGTCGCCTGACGGTTGGTGACTTGAAGGAATCATGGGTATGTGTTTCTATTCGTTTTGTTTTCTACTTTTTTGTAGGTCTCTTTTTGAATCCCATGGGCTGGATCTGTAGTTTAGTGTTATGAATAGTTTGTCTATATTTTTTTATTTGGTTTTGTCAGAATTTAACAGTAGGGATTTCTGTGTGTATTTGTTCATTACTAAACAGTTTTTTTATCCATTTTTGTATAATCCTTGATCTGTTTTTTGTCAGATGTTTTTACTGTAGGTGTGTTGATATGTATATTTCTTCAGTTTAGTCAGTTCACATGATTAGTCAGTTATGTGTTATTGTTTTGGTTCAGTTTTTTTCTTTTCAGTTTGTTCTGCAAACCATTCATATATCTGTGTAAAAATTCAGTTATGTCAGATGTTCACTTTTGTTTTGTGCTCCCATGCCCATTTGCAGAAAATGTCACCCAGGATCAGGATTGTTGCTCCTAGTTCCGGTGTTCTGAACATGGAGACTTCAGACAAAAATGGGTATCAGTTGATGGAAGTTGCCTACCACATCGACTTTGATGGTTGCATCAACCTAACTATTGGGTGGAAGGAGTTTGTTGTAGAGTCTGGATTTGAGGATGGTGATGTGGTTATGGTTATGTTCTCCAGGGAAGATGACTCTCTGATGTTTAGAATTTATGTGTTGTAGGTTTAAATGTGGCAAATGACGCTGGTTGTGAGATTTGTGTGTGGTTGATTATGTTGCAGTATTTTTTCTTTAAAACTTCTGCAAGTGAGATGGTTGAATTCTATTGTATTATCAGATGGTTTGGAACAACTTATGTAATTCTTTTCCTATCTGTTTTGCTCAAGTATAACTGCTTTATTTATATATTCTTTATATTAGTACTGGAACAATTCTATAGTTGAACTCATGGGCATCCTTTGTTTTGACTGGTATATTTTCATGTACATAGCTCGCAGAACGAACTATACGCTGATGATGTTTGTAGAACCCCTTTTTTGGGTTTCAGATTGCTGAACTTACATTCTGTTAATGATAGTACTGAACTATTTTAGCTTGTCAATTACCAATCAAATTTGTTTGTTGTATAACATTTTTTCTTACTTTTTTAGATGAATTTTGGATCACATTTTTTCTTTTACAGTTGAATAATGATGTTTCTAGTATTTTTTAAAATTAAAAGATTTTTATCTTTGCTGCACAGTATTTTTTACTTGAACCTTATGAATTGTAGTAGTTGAACTTTTTATAAATTTGTTTCTGAAATTTTTACTTACAATCTTCTACGTTTAATTTTCCAAAAAAATATATGTATTTCTATTTTTTTAGTTCTTACAATTAAGATGTGTTTGAACTTTTTACATTATTTGTTTTTGAACTTATTTCTTGTGAGGTTTTTTTTAATATCTGCATTTTTTGTAATGGGGCGAAGTACTGTGTTGGGCCATCTGACTGAGTCGTTGTTTTCGGCCCAGATAGCTCGTCCGCGCGGCTGTGCAGCGCGGCGTGCGTGTGCGCTATGGGTTTAGTCCCACCTCGCTAGTCGAGGGGGTTCTAGACCTGTTTATAAGCGCAGCCGAGGCTCACCAGTCGAACTCCTATAAAAACTTACTAGAGCGCTTATACACGGCGCTCGCTCTCTCTCATGACCTGTGGGCCCTGGACGGCGGGCCCTGCATTGTGCGGATTACTAGGGATTCGCCAACGGGCTCGAGTTCAAGTATCTAACATCGTCAGGGCCTGCGCCTGTCTTTGGGCGGTCAATTTTTTTCTTTTTTTTGTTGTTTGAATCTAGTACTTGACTTCACCAGTAACTTGGACTGATACTTTATGATCCTTGGGCGGTCAATTTTTCCTTTTTTTGTTGTTGTTTGAATCTAGTACTTGACTCCACCAGTAACTTGGACTGATACTTTTTTGTTCTAGTTCTTGTGAGTTTTGTTCTAGGAACGAGCCGCAACATGACTTGCCCCCGCACCGAACCGCACCAAAGGGCATATTTGTACTGACACATCTTCCTTGTATGGACTTGCCCCCATTATTTATCTTTAGGGATGTGTGGGTGCGTGTGGGGTGGTGCATGTGGGGGGAAACAGAATAACCGCACTGCGCCT
>NC_057814.1:245709856-245729227 GCF_018294505.1 Triticum aestivum
CCCATTATCTATCTTTGGGGTGTGTGGGTGCATGTGGGGGGAAACAGAATAACCACATTGCGCGTGTCAAACGAGCGCACTACCACGTTAGCGCAAGGCCGAGTCGGGGGGGAGGGGGAGGGACACCCCCTCCCCCATCCCGGCGAGGCCGAGCCAGGAACGAGCCGTAGCAGGCGACGACGCGGCGTGCCGCGGCGTCGCATGCGGAGGCGAGTCCGTAACATGACTTGCCCCCGCACCGTACGGCACAGAGGGGCATAGTTGTCCTGACACATCATCCTTGTATGGACTTGCTCCCGCATCGCACCACACCGAGGGGCATAGTAGTACTGACACATCTCCGTAACATGACTTATTCCCCGCACTGCACTGAGGGGCATAGTAGTACATGATTTTCCCCATTATCTTATCTTTATTTTTTATGGGAAAAACCAGCACCGTTATGAATTATTATTTCATTTGTACTTTTTGATAATTTTTATTGTACTGTTGTGAGTTATTATTTGTACTTTAGCTGTTTGTTTTCTCCCTCTATATTAATTTTTTATTTTATTTATTTTTTTATTGTATTTAATTCATGCTATTATCTTTGGTAACTGCCCAGAGATAGTGGGCTTCGCCACGGTTCTGGGCTTTAGCTGTCGGTTTTCTCCCACTCACCTTTTAACCTCCGCTCTCCCCCGTTCTGCTGCGCTCCCCTCTCCAAATCGATTCCTTCTTCGTTCCCCTCTTCTCGCAGAGAAGTTGCTTCTCCTGTTTCACCGCGGGAGCGTCGGCTGGCGGGTTGAACCCCAGGGGTGGAGGTCTGGGTGCTCTGTTTGCTCCTTGTGGTCTGCGATTGACTTCCCTTGCGTCCTCTTATGTACAGATTTTCCCTCTATTTCTTAGCTCTTGCTCTCTTGCTGTCTCAGGCTGGATTCGCTAGGGTTCCTTTGCTCTTGAACGAGCGGTTGGCGACAGTGATACTCGATTCCGTGGCGGATTTTGTGTTTGCTTGTAAGAGTTTTGCTTTGTATGGCGTGCTTCATTTCTGAAATAGGTCAGAGCCCTAATTTTTGTTCATGTGTCTTGCAGATCTAGTTCGGCAGATTTTAGATCTGTAGATCTCAATGGGTACTTCATCCAGTCCGGACAAGTTGAATGCAGGTGATTTTCCCTGTAATTTGTATGATGTTTTAACATATCTGGTTTTTAGGTTGTATAGGTGTGGTCTTATAGACTTTATAAGTTGTATGTATTTTGATAGCAGTTAAATTTTCCCTGGATTTTGTGGTGTGTATAGTTTTGGCGGTTGATGTGACCTGCAGACAGGTTGTAGTACTGATCACCATCTATAGTTTGAACTGTTGTCCTGGCATTTGAATAGGTTGTAGTAGTCAGTGAAGAACTGGTATGATGTTGAAAGAGTTTTCATCCTGAAGTTTGTTGTGCCAGTGGTGGGTTCATATTGTTTTATTGGGTGCACTTGTAGTGTTCATATAGTTGAACTGATTGCTTGTTCATGTACTTTTTTGCTAATTATGATGTTGTTGCAGATGTTGGAGTGCCGGTGCCTCCTGATTCGGAAAAATCAGAACGCTTTCAAGATCTTGTGAATGTTATTTTTGAGACACCAAATCCACTAGAAGAACTTGCGGATGTTGCTGGTGTTTCCCTTATATTTGCTCTTTTTTATTAGCCTTGAATACATAAATATGTCTAGCTACATCAGTTGTTCCTTTTGTTTGCGTCTGATGCTATGTGATTTATTTAGCTTGTCTCTACAATGTTAATTGTGTTTTGATTTTATACGTGCGTGCTTATGTTTGTTGGTTTATGCAGTTAATGACAGCCATGGTGCTCCCGAGGACATTGCTGATGCTGTCAAAGATATTAATGATGGAATGTATTCTCTTAATGTTGATGATGTTGATGGCAGCTTGCAGTTGTTTGTTACTCAGTCACAGAGTGTTGATGGCACTGAGCCTGTTACTCAGGCTGAGGATGTTCCTATGCAGTTACAGCTCGAGGATGAAAGGATAAGAAAGAAGAAGTGTGATTTCCAGAGGAGAAAGGAGTTTGAATGGCGTCAAAAGGCTGCCTATGTTCAATGAAGTGATCGGGATGTTGCTCAAGCTCCTGAAGGTGTAGGTGATGAAGGTGGTGACGCGGCCTTTTCAACCGTTGATGCTGGATCTCATGGAAGTGACATGCCTGTGAAGACGAACCTGATGCAAACTCGTTTGACGCAAGTGTTTACTCGTGATGCAGTTAAGGAGAAGAAAGCTGTTTTGAAGAGGAAGATGTCAGATCGAAATCCTGATGGCACACAGAGGCGTAGCCCACGTGTGAAAGCTGGTTCCCAACCTGGTAATAGCAAAGCTGATGGGGATAGTGTTGCTGTGAAGATTGGTCCAAGCAAACTTGGTGGCCCCCCTGTTCGTCGTAGTCCACGGGTTTTGACAAATAAGAAGCCTTCTTCGCCTCCTCTTCGAGAGCGCTCTTTGTTGAAAGAAAATAATAAGCATAAAGTTCATCCTGCAAAGGTGAACAAAGGTGTGAAGAAGCGTGCTCGTGTCAAAGCTGAAGATGTTGTATCTGAAGAAGATGATATCGAAGTTGATTCTAAAGATGAATTTGCAGTGGTACGTCTTTTGTACTATATGTGACTAACTAGTTGTACTTGCAATGATTTAATTGTGTCTGGGCTGGTATGCTGGCCAGGCGAGGCTGGTCATTGTTTGCATCAATCGAGGGTGGTACTGATGTTGTTTCAAGAGTTGAACTTGTGCAATCTTTTCTTTTTTCTACTTGCCTTCATATGCTTGTTTTGTTTTCTATATTCATTTATTTAAGGTGTGGCTTCTTTATTTTCATTTACAGCATGTTAGCGTTATGAGTCCGGTGAAGCCGGTGGGACGCAATGCCGGAAAAGTTGCCTTGGATGAAGGTGACCAACGGAAATTGAACTTAACTATGCGATGTTCATTGGGAGAGGTTGAAGCTTGTGCTAAATTGCTTGAGAGTCGGCATGTGGCTAGGGTTCGTGCAGCTGGTTTTGGTTCTATCTTCAATTGGAGGGTGAAGTCTAACATTTCCCGCCCTCTGATGGGAGTTTTGTACCTGAGGATAGATCCTGATACGATGACTCTTGACATGGGTGAGGCTAATAAGAAGCTTCACATCACTAGCGATGGTATACATCAATTATTTGGGTTCCCTCGTGGTCGTCGTTCTCCGCCAAGGCCGTCAGAGGATGGATATGACGACGCTCTGATGAAGTTAAGATCGGAGCTTGACATTAGCAGGAACATAGATATCAAGACAAAGGTTTTGAGGAATAAGCTCAAGGTGCTCCTCAAGGATCCTAGCAAAGATGACCTTGCTCTGAAAGTGTTCTTCATTATTGTGTTTATGAAGGTTGTGTTGCCTGGTGCCGCCCCGCGTGTTTCTAGAGAGGCAGCAATGTTTGAGGGTCTCGTCTTTGAGGACATGGCTAATATGGATTATTGTCAGCTGATGGTTGATGAGCTTAGAAGGGCTGTTGTCAGGTTCCAAGATGGTGTTACCCTTGGGAAGGCAATCACAGGCTGTGCTATAGGGCCTGTACTAATGTACCTTGACTGCCTTATCCGTGGCAAGACTGCGGAGCCTGACATGCGAGTCCCCCGCATATGTTTCATGGATCCTGTCAAGCTTTCTGATCTGGTTGATGCAGATTTGATAAAAAAAGGCAATGCAGATCCAAAGACTTGGGTGTTTGGGAAGCTTCCGGTGAGTTTTATTTCTTTCGTGTCTTGCAGACCTTTTTTTATTTAGGTATAGCTATTTTTGCTGGAGTGAACATGTGTCCCGCAGAGTTACCTGTTTATATTTTGTCATTTCTTAAGCTTTGTGAGGTTTAGGTACGATTTTTAGTACTATTTTTTCATGTGTGGTTGAACTGAATATCTTTGTTCAACTATCATGTTGGTAAATACTAAGAAATTGGCACTGACAGTTAAAGATTGAGAGTGTTGTTTATTTAAATCTGTTAATATCATGTTTTATTTTTCCCTATGTGTTGCATTGATTAATTAACTCCTTTTCCCCTTGTTTGTAGTGGAAAATTCAAGAGGAGGTTGTTTTTTTCTGACAGTATAAACGGTCAGTCCTGGAGATGTCGTCGTCAGGTTCCCAAGTCTTCTCTGCACGATGAGTTGAGAGATGGCCGTGGTGTTGAGGGTGCTGGTTATGTTCCCCCTGGCCCTAGTAATGCTAGTACTTCACAGAGGCAGGGTTTTGGTATTGATGTTGCTGTTTCTGCGTTGGAGCGCACTGAGCATATTTTAAGTAATGTGTGTTCTGAGCTGCAAAAGGTCCCAACGACAGTTGAGCGTCTGAGCTGTATCAATGGTATCCTTCCTTAAGGTCATCAATTTAACGCTGAGGAAGCAGTGGACTATGTTGAGATGGAGAGAATTTTTATTGGTGATATGCGTGACGGTGCTGCTGATCTAGTTCAGAGCTCGGTTCGTCTGTTGAACAACATGAAGCGTTTCAAAACTATGCAAGACTCTCGCTGCAAGCCATATGAAGAAAGTGCAAAAGTTGTTATCAGGCAGATTGAGCAAGATGAGGCTGCTGCCACCGACAGCAGGGCTGGTGATGGTACTTAGGCTAATGTTTCTGATCACGAAACGAATGATGTTGGCTTGAAGCGCGCTGTTGTTGATGTGAGTCAGTCCTCGATGTTTGCAATTTTTACTATGTTGTTCTGCTGTCATTATTGTAGTGAACTTTCTCATCTTCATCTGTTTATTAATTTTTCTTCCATGCAGATTGAGCAGAATGAGGCTGCTGCCACCGACAGCAGGGCTGATGATGGTACTGAGGTTAATGTTTCTGATCACCATACGAACGATGTTGGCTTGGAGCACCCTGTTGTTGATGTGAGTCAGTCCTCGGTGTTTGTATGTTTTTACTATGTTGTTCTGCTGTCAGTATTGTAGTTGAACTTCCTAATCTTCATCTGTTTATTAATTTTTTTTGTTTTCATGCAGGAGACCAGTCATAATGTTGAGCATGCTGTTGACCGTGGAGTTAATGATCCATCTACTCATAAGTGCAAGGTTATTTTTATTTTTAATGTGTTTATTCATATTTCTTGAATTTTCATGCGCACCGATGTGCCTTGCTTGTTCATTTTTCTATTCCACACCGTTAAGGGTTTTGCAGGTGATACCTACCTTTTTTGTTACTGTGGTTTAATTCCTTGTGTTTATTGTTGCTAATAATAGCATTGTTTTTTTGGTTCATTACATATGAAATCAGGGTCCTATTGTTGGCGACGAGCCTTGTTCGCCCATTGGTGATGTTGCTTTGAATGTTAGCAGCAGCAAGATCGATGATGTTTCTGTGAATGCTTCTAAGGTTTGTTTTTCTGTGCACCTCTCGCTAGCTTATTTTTTATTGTTAGTTTTGCTGATACTATTCACTTTTTCTGAATTTTTATTTCTTCAGATGACTGATGTTGAGCGTGAGGCTGTCGTTAGTGGTGGAGATGATGCTCGTGGTGTTCCATTGAGTAGTGGGCGCGATGTTGGTACCAAAGTTGCTGATGAGGATGTTGGTGCTGCTAGCATACTTGATGCCAAACCGTCTGGTGTTGGTATTGCTGGGAATGAAAATCTTTCTGATTTTGAAGATTTGCCGCCGGAAAATTTCCCGCCTGGAGGGCTTGATTACGGTGATGCATTGCAAGATGCTTCTAGCGTGGAGGAGGTGCCATCCGAGGATGACGATTTACTTCTATCGATTTCTTCTGGCCCCTTGACGCAGGAGGCTCGTGTCGTCCCATGATTTTCTTTCTACAGACCCTGAAAGCGCAGCGATATTGGTGTCCTCTCAAGATGTCCCATCGTCAAACCCTGAAACTGGAGGCATATTGGTCTCATCACAGGAACTACCGTCGTCGTCAAACACTGATAGTGCAGGTAAGGACTTGTAAATGAGGCGTACTTCTCAATTTTGGCATTTTGGACATGTTCACTTGTAGTGCTTGAACTTATTATTTTTCTGCTTTTTCTGCAAGCAGAAAGTGGTAATGTTGTTAAGGTTGATATGTTTTTCTTCGCTGTTACGAGGTTGCGCATGAACCGTACAAAATGGTAAGTTTGGGATTTTGCCTGTACCATTTTTGTCTCTTTTTCTTTCTCTCATATGAGAATGGTTGTTGTTGCAGTAGTTTTAATTCATGTAATCTTTTGTGTTTTTCTAGTCACAAGCCGATGTTTCAAAATAAAGAATGTGATGCCAGTGTTGGTTCTATTGCTAAAGCGTTTGTCCCCACTGGCATGCTCAACTCAGACAGTGCTGACGTTGTTTTATATTCTCTACGTCAGAAGTACCGAGACACTGACAAGTTGATAGTTCCCAGATGGGTGACGGCCAGTATTTTGCTTTGTAGATAGGATGATAACTTGTTTTGCCAATTTTCTAACTGTTGTTGTTCTTTTTGTACAATAGACCAAGATCCGTGATGGAAATATTGATTCCAATGTGCTAAATTGGTTCACGAGATCGTGTGCTAATGGTTTTGACCAAGTAGGTGAACTTGAACTTTTTGTACTCATGAACTAGAACTGTCCTGTTTTCTTGCAAGTTTGGGAGGTGGGGGAATGAACTTGAGCAGCCTGCTTTTAGCCCTGCACTTATGAATGATGTGTGCTTCTTTTTTTGAAGCTGAACTTATTGTCGCAAGGAAATTGAACTGATATGTTTGTTGCAATTTTAACTTGAGTAGCATATATTTTTTGTAGTGTTTTGCTTACTCAGTTAGAACTTATGATTATCTTATTTTTGTTTGTACTTCCGATTTTCAATTTTCTTCTTTTATTTTATTGTTTGGAGGCTGAATTTTTTGTTTCATTATGATTTGTTAAATTCATTTTTCCTCTACGATTTTTCTGTCAGCTTCTCTTCCCTACTTTTGATCCGCCGTCCATTGCGGCTACCATGAAGCCTAGCGAAGAATCTGGGCATTGGTGCTTGATTGTTCTGAATTTGAGGTTCCGTCGTTTTGAGTGTCTTGATTCACTGCGCGATGAAACCTGGAGTGATGCAGTTAGATTCTTAAGGACTGTGATAGATAACATAAAGAAGCTTTGGAGGGAGTCTAGCATAGACAGGGCCAAATCGTTCTCGCCGGTGCATATTGATGGTTTCTCTTGCGAGTTTGTGCGGGTGCCGCAGTAGAAAAACACGTGAGTATCCGTTTTTAATGAGTTTTTGTTAGTTGTTTTTGTTGCTGGGAGGGTGGTGTTCCTGTATTTTCGGATTTGTGATGTACCCATTTGTTTTTTCTTTTGTTAACATGCATGATTGTGGATTCTTTATGCTACAAAGCTGCAAGACCTATCATTGCCGGGAGGATGGTGTGATTGAAATGTTAGATTACAGCCACGAAGACATTCTTGACATTAGGATGACTTTTCTGTATACCTGCGCAACTAGCGATGTGTTTGATGTTGACTTCCATGGTTTGTTTGGCATCGAACCCTGTACGTAATGCATGACCTTTTGTAATTGTTTGCAGCTTGTACTTCTTTGATTGGTACTGTCATGAATTATGTATTTGAACTTTACCCTTGATGCGGTCTTTTCTTTTTTATTTTTGCAGGTGAGTGGCTGGATCTTGATGAGCATGACTACATGATCTTTGGCAGCCAGTTCTCGGAGCTCGAGCGTGTATCTATTGATCTTAGCCAGGGGTGTTCTCCAGAAAAGACAAGGTCTGGTGTTATTAAGGGGTGGTTGGGAGCTCTGAAAGGTTCTACGGCTGCTTGTGCAGAGAGCCCCTGTAGCGACCAGACCTCAAATAGTCTAGTCTCTGTGCATTAGTGTCATCCCTGGATCGGTAATGCTGACACGCACAGTACTTGAAGGATTTATAACAGAGTAGCAATCACACACTTATTACATCGAATAGTCTCAAGAGAGAACTTATTACAATAGATATGGCTTAAGGCCATCTAAATACGATAACAGCGGAAGGCTTGGAAGATAAAGTGAGTCCATCAACTCCAACGGCATCACTGAGTATAACACCACGACCTAAGGCTCCTTACTCGTCGTCTGAAAAGTCTGCAACATGATACGTTGCAGCCCGAAAACGGGTCAGCACATGGAATATGCTGGCAAAATAACACATAGAGAGTAATGAACAGAATAAAGCTATCACTACATGCATATTTGGCTGGTGGAAAGCTCTATGGTTACAGTTTTTGCGAAAAGCCAATTTTTCCCTACTGCAAAGGAATATATTTTTATTTAACTACAAAGTTGGTTGAAAAATATTGAGAAGGTAAACCCCCTCTCAATCCCAATTAAAAGTAATCATTAACAACCCAACAAAATTAGTTAAGTATAAGATGATGAGATTCACATGATAATCCAAGAACTAGATACTCAAGATGTCCATAACCGGGGACACGGCTAACCATGATTAGATTGTACACTCTGCAGAGGTTTGTGCACTTTTCCCCACAAGACTCGATCTCCTCCGTTGGATTTCTCGCACTACATGGTGTTTGAGAAACGGAAGACCGAGACACAGTCTTTCAGAAGCGTTAGCACCTTACGATGGGTAGACAGTTACACCTACTTTCCCCTACATCTGCTAGTCTACCACTGTAAGAGTTCACATGATTTAATCAACTATGCTAGAGCCCATAATAGCATGTGGCTGCACACGGAAGTTTCTAGCATGAATAATCTCATGATCCCTTTGAGCCTGGGTGGCGGTCCATAAAAAACAGGCAATCATTGGAATACCCAGGTGCCTCAATCCACCCAGATGTGTGTTTTAGTTGCCACCTTAAGTAAACCATTAATTAACAATCTCACATCTGTCATGGATACACTCACCATATCCACGTCTACTAGCATAGCATAGCAATAAGCAAAAGTAGAAGTAACTCCCAAAGGTTGATAATAAAACAGGTAATAGGTACTACCTCATCTACTTCCCGATACCCACAATTTAATTAGATCCTAATCATGCAATTGTTTGAGGATTGATCTAATGCACTAAAACTGGGTATGAAAAGAGGTATGATCAAAGTGTTACTTGCCTTGCTGATGATCCGTGAAACCTAGAGATTCGAAGTAGCACGTTGTGCACTCCGGGTACTCTATCGCAAACAAACAAGCATATAATAAGCACTCATCTAATGCATAGGTAAAACTCAAATAAAAGATCTAACCAGAAAGTTCAACTTAAGAACTCCGGTTTGCAAAAAGAATCAAATCAAACGAAGCAATGAAAGTCAAATGGCGAAAGAAACAATCTTCGTTTACTAATCTGGATCTAAGTCAAATTTTACAGTAGCAAAAACTTGTTAGAGTTGGTTAAATGGAGAGAGGGTTTCGAGACGAAACTCTAGGCGCTTGAATCGCCTGATTCCGATAATCGAGCGAAAAGTTATACTAGAACAAAAAACTGATCGGAAATCGCGATCAGAAATAATCGCAGAAAATCCGAGAAAAAGAAAACGGACGGGCAGGCTAACGAACGAACGTTTGCTGTCTGCGAAAAAATGAAAACTGTTCTTTAAAACGAATGAACAAACGAGTGTTCGCTAAATAAACTTAAACCGAAAAAAAACAGATCTAGGTTTTTTTAAACCGAACGAAAATCTAAGTTAGGCCTTTATAGTTTTTGTATTCTCATTTTAGTGCACTTATGGTTTAGTGCTGTGTGAAGTGAAATGCAATTTCATACAGCGTGCGGTTTTGAAATTTGGTGTCGTAGTGGTGTGAGTGGCCTGACTGATCCTGCTTTTTTAGTACTGATGTCATATGTATGTTTGAACTGAGTTTTTCTGTTTTTTTGGGTGGTTAGTGGGATTGAGATTATTTTACGACCAGATCGTTCGTTGAGGTGTGTACAGATTTTATATAAATTAGAAATTTAGCAGAATTGACAAATAAATTCTATTTGAACTTCTTTTATTTTAGTAGTTAAACTTGTGAGATTTTATGTAAATAAGAAATTTAGCATAATTGACAAACATTATATGTTTTGAACCTTTTCCAGTTTAGTAGTTGAACTTGTCAGATTTTATATAAATAAGAAATTTAGCATAATTGACAAACATTATATGTTTGAACTTTTTGCATTTTAGTAGTTGAACTTGTCAGATTTTATATAAATAAGAAATTTAGCATAATTGAAAACATTATATGTTTGAACTTTTTGCATTTTAGTAGTTGAACTTGAAAGTAATATTTAATTCGGTTTTTAAATTATGTACATTTAACAGATAGGCTATTAAGTTCTCTTCTTTTTAGAGGTTCATTGTTTTTGTATCATATTTTCTTCCTTTTTTATCATCCGTGGTGCAGAGCTAAAATTATTTTTATTTATATTTTTCGTATTCAAAGTTATTTCCTGTGAACTAGTGTTTGAATTTATATATTTTCAGTTTCGAACATTTTTCTTGTAGTTTATATTTCTTTGCCTCGCCCTCTGGTTTGTTTAACTGGGCTTATTTGGTGTGGTGTTTGTAAACGATGCAGGATATTGGGCCGTTTTTCGACCCAGATAGCTCGTCTGCGCGGCTGTGCAGTGCGGCGTGCGCATGCGCTCTGGGTTTAGTCCCACCTCGCTAGTCGAGGGGGCTCCGGACCTGTTTATAAGCGCAGCCAAGGCTCACTGGTCGAACTCCTCTGAATACTTACCTGAGCGCTTATACACGGCGCTCGCTCTATCTCTTGACCTGTGGGCCCTGATCAGTGGGCCCTGCGTTGTGCGGATTACTAGGGATTCGCCTATGGGCTCGAGTTCAAGTATCTAGCAGCGTCAGGGCCTGCGCCTGACCTTGGGCGGTCAGTTTTTTTCTTTTTTTTGTTTGTTTGAATCTAGTACTTGACTCCAGCAGTAACTTGGACTGAAACTTTTTGTTCTAGTTCTTGTCAGTTTTGTGTATGTGTAATCTAAGATGTACTTGCGTGTAGACTAAGTTGTACTGATAGTCCATTCGTAGTAGCGCTTACGGACTGATGCTTCTATGTACTTTTTATTGTAGTAAGTTTGACTGTCCGATCAAGTGTACTAATACTGTCATTCTTAATCTGCAAGAGACCAACATAAGTGTGTGCTGATGCTTCTTAACTTTTTCTGTTTGTAGTACTTGTTAATTTTCTAGCAGCTACATATGAATGAGAACACTACATGAAGTACTAAGAATTTTTGCTTCAACTTTTGAAGTGTTGTTAAGCAACTCAAATTGTGCCGATTGTTCTCAACGTTATGTTTTCTATACAATACTGAATCGAAACTAGACATCGAACAACGTTGTGTGATTAGTTGCATCATAACTAGTACTTTAGAGCAGCCACAAAGTTCCATTCAGAAACTACTTTTGAATTTGAAATGATGGATTAACAACATACGAAGCTACCAAACTTATATAATGAGATAAGCAAAACATTGTACTTGATGACATAAGTAAACTTGTTCAACCATGACAAGCACGACATAATCATACTGGTTCAACCCAACAAGAGCAAACTACTAATTTGAAACAACAAGATAAAAGGCAAGCACAAGCGGAAGGAAAACGAAGGCAGGCTCTGATGTATCTTCATCCCTAAAAGGGGCAATAGGGGTGGTCGTAGAATTTCGCATCCTCCCGCTCTTTTGCAAATTCTGAACCATCTGTGATGTAGTTGATCATGCTCCATGACTTGTACGTGGCGTACGCATCTACTCCTGCGTACTCGATGAGGTTGTCTGGCAGCGGGCTGGTCCCCCATAGTTTGTAGTCTTCCTGCGGGTTGATGTTCTTCTTCATGCCTTTGTAGAATGGGTGGATGACGCTGGCTGCAACATCAGTCAAGGAGTCATACTCTTTTCCGGTGTATGGAACTCTCCACTTGCGCTGAATGTCGATGAACTTGTTGGGGTTGATCTCCAAACCGGACAACTTCAGCTTCTCTTTGTTGCTTTCAATGGTGAAACCGGCAAATGTGAACAACGTCTCATGGTGCAGCAACTCGTCCAGGCGCTTGGGCCTGCAAGGGGAGAGACATTTTTGAAAATTAGCATTACTTTTGCTGTTTGAATTATTCATTTTTGTTTTGTTTTACAAGTGATGAATCCATGAAGTAGATGTTTATGTAGCATAAATAATCGATGAATGTACTTCAAAAACTAGTAAACAAAGTTCTAAAATTAAATTAAGTACATCATGTTATTCTTATTTTTGGATTATACATAGTTCCAGTCAATGTTGTATGTTCTGCTTTGGTAGTAGTTTAGTTTACTTTTGTTGAATAGGATAACACATAACCAGTGCTTTACCAAGTCCTTAGTTTATTTTCTTATGAAAATAACATTAGATCAAATTCAGAAAATACTTCACTACATCAAGTTCAGAAACATCTTTTTAATACATCGAGTACATAAACTACACTATTGGATCAAGTTCAGAAACTACACTAGTCAATCAACTTCAGAAATTAATCTTCCACAAGATTTTCCAAATAGTAATCCAGTGCATCAGGTTCAAAAATACATTTATAGTGTATCTACTTGAGAAAATGCAGTAGTGCATCCACTTTTCACAAACCACACTAGTACATCCAGTTGGGAAACAAGTCTGATGAGATTTTCAGGATACAGTACTAATAAAACAGATAAACCAAACAGGGCAAATGAGTAGGATGGCCCACCATTTTGTGGCCGCTACGATGTGGTACACCAAGCAGAGGTTGTCGACGCACAACTGCAGGACTGCTGCCATCTGGGGAGGTTCATCTTCGTTAGTGTAGTGCACACCAACGCCGACGATCCTACGAAGCATGCCGCCAAGCTTCCTCTAGAGCCTGGATATCACCTTGTCGGCCTTGTCTGGTTCGCTGGTGCAGACGGTCTCCAGCGTCTCCTTGCCGTGGAGCTCAACCCCTCTGAGGGTTTTGGTGTACTCGCGCTTCTCGCCGGGGACGTGAACGTCGACGAGGTTGCTGCTCTTCTCCGACGGCTCGTCTTGATGATGCTTGGTGGACGGTTCCTCCGCCATCGCCCTCCTCCGGCGGCTGTGGGCTTGTGAGAGAGAAGTTTGTGGTTTGTGTGCAGTGGAGATGGAAGCGGCAATGGTGGTTTGTGGGGATGATGGAGAGATGGAAGTGAATGGTTTTTTTTGCAGTGCGTCGACGGGGATTTGTGGGAGGCGGTTCATCGGGGGCATGGGTGTAGTGGCGTGGGGTCGCCGTTTGCAGTCCCTTGTGGCAACCGCTCAGTGGGTGGCACGGTTGGTGGCCTGGAAGAAGTAACCGTCCAAGTCAAATGGTTTTTACTGCTGCACTGACTAGTCTTGTCAAGCTGTACTTATGACCTGCTAAATCCCACTTGCACGTCTCAAGGGTGGTGATGACGGCATTTTACTGTCGCACTGATTCGTCTTTGTCAAGCTGTACTTATCAGCTGCTTATCCCACTTGCACGTCTCAGGGTTGGTGATGATGGAGGTCTGTACTCCTCTACTGTGGTACTTGGACTGGTGATTGAAGTGTAATTGAACTTACCAAATACCAGTGAGACTATGCGTGATGCTAATGTTTTTTAAAACAATTTTTGTATTTTTCAAAGGATTGTTTATATCAAGATAATCTCTGAGTATTTTTTACATATAAATTAGATTTTCATCAGTACAGAATGTATTATATTCGCATTTTTGTTTGAGGTAATTATTTTTATGTATTGATGGTCTTTCTGAATTGGGACTGGCAGAAGCAGACATAGCTTTGTTTTTTCAAAATGATGTTTTTTTAGGTGTTCACGGGTGTGTTTGTTTTACTCTGCCTTTGTACTGACGACTGAGAATTATCAGTACTGATGTACTATAAGAGTTTAAATTTTCCTTAAAAAAATTTTTGCTGAGTTACTGGTCGACAGTAGTGTTTTTCGTCAGTACAAATGTATTTGTGACTGCATTCAAAAGGATTATCAAATGGTTTACATAATAATGCCATTGCTCCAGCGGGCACAAATCACAAATTATATCAGTACTGATGTGTACTCTGCCTTTGTACTGACGACTGAGAACTACCAGTACTGATGTACTATAAGAGTTTAAATTTTCCTTAACATATTTTTGCTGAGTTACTGGTCGACAGTAGCGTTTGCCTTGCCGGCGCCCTTTCCTGGTTGAGCCTTGGCAGCTTCATCGTCAGTTTCAGTTTCCTCGTCCCGACACTGTCATCTTCATTGTCTTTGTCTGATTGGTCGTCATTCTCGTCAAACTCTTCTTCTTCATCGTCTTCATTTGATTTTTTGGAACTCTGCACCTTGCCCTGTGTCTGTTCAGCGCCAATGACCTCCTTGCCCACTTTGCACGTGCGGGCATTATGCCTGTCAGTTCCCCCACACTTGCGGCAAGTGTAGCTGTTACGTGTGTTGTCTCCATTGGTAGAAACCTGGGTGGCTCCAATCTGCTTGTGCAGTGTTTGCTTGTTGACAGTGCCATCTGTGCGGAGTGGGCATGTGCGGTAGTTATGGTTGCTCACGATGTTGCAGAATCCGCATGCCCTTATCCCAAGAGGTTTGCCGTCCGGGCGAAATTCCACGCGCTTGATGGGGCGTGGCAGCTTTTTGGCTGTTGCTTTCGCTGCTTGCATTTTACTCTTCCTCCCCTTTGTGTTTGAGAATATGGGTGGTTTAATCACCCTTTCCTGCTGCTGCCGGTAGGATGTCCTGTTGTCATGTCGTTCGCCTACAGCACCATCAAGCTCATGATCGTGCATGTGAGCATGTCGCTGCTATTGAGTGTGCACATGGGCAAGCTCTGGTTGCTGCTGCTCCTCTTCCTCGTTGTCGAACGGGTCAACAGGTCCCAGATGGTTCATCTCGGATAACATTATAGCAATATCCTGCTAAATGGCTTCATTGTCCGCGACACCTCCATTTTCAGCAGAGTGCATGGCGTCGAGTTCTTGTTCAAGTTTGTCCAATACGACCCGTGACCTCGCCATTTGCTCTTGGCTTCTCAGGCTTTCTGTGCACCCTCATGTTCAGCGTTAGCAGTGAGATTTCAATGCAGTATTGGGATGCCTTGTTTGACGCTACTGTCCTCAAGTCATTTCTGTTGAATGTTCGCTGGATGTTCGGGCGTTTGGTGTATCTCCTGAGGATGTATTTCTCTGGAACGCTGGCAGCCTTAATTGTCTGCATCATGCACAGGACATGCACGCAGAAAAGACCTGTATTTTTTTTGAAGAGGTGCATGTTTTTTGTCATTTCATTCGAAGAAAAACTTTGCAAAAAAAGTAGTACAGTATGTAACATCTTTTTTTAGTCCTCACATGTGTGGTCCCATAGCCTGCACTCGCACTCATATGTTTCTCCCACGGGGTCTGCAACCACCTGGAACGCATGATGAGACCACGCAGACAGTTTTTGTGGGTTGTTGTAACGCACGAGGTACTTTGTGGGCTCTTCCGTCTTTGTCGCCATGAAGAGTGTGCTCAGTTTTAGCCTTTTTCTGATCTCGCTGTACACAGCTCGTGAGTAAACCTTTGCCATCTGGGTGTCAAACCCATAGAAGGTCAGTGTGTTTTGTTCCTTCTGCAAATGCAAGAATGATGACCAAATTGTTAGTTTTCTCGCAGCAAAAACTTGTCTAACTAATAAAGTTTTACTTTAGTAAGCATGTTTTTTTGTCTCACGACAGGTGATAGAGCTATACCCTGTTACCCATTGTCTCTTGGTTCTCTGTCTGCCTCCTGGTTTTGACGTAGGAGTTTACCTGGCTGACAAACCGGTGTAGGTTTTGTCTCTCACTTACAAAGTTCTTCTTGAGCACATAGTTCATGCTCTCACTTCGTGTGTGGATGCCATTTTGGCACAGAAAATTTCTTTGAAGTAGGCTGATATCCATTCTCACGCTCGTTCCACATGGCCACCATCATGGCATCATCATGGAGGTTATACCTATCCATGAGTCCTTTCCAGGCATCCTCAAACTCAGTTGGCATGAGGGGCCAGTTGAGGATTGATGTGAATTCATCCTTAAAGTCTTCGTGCAGGTAGTACAGGTATGCGAGGTGTTCCATGTACTTCTTCATACTGTGCCAGCAGCACAGCTTGTGTACTGTGTTCCCGAAAGCATCTGGGATCGCCAAAGCCATTGTCGGGCACTGGTCTGGTAATGAGAAAATAGACATGGAGTGGTCAGCAGATGGTGGTGCATATATACCAATAGAACTGACACAACATTTTTTACTGTGTTATTTTCCTTATTTTATTTTTTTGGGAGGGGTGGTGGTGGTGGTTGGGGGTGGTTTTCGCGGTTGTACTTGTGAGGATGCATGTAGGAGCCTTCCCTCTCATGCTCCTTAAAAATGTCTTGAACAACCATCTGAATGAATCTGCATCCTCATCTCTTATCAGGGCGAAACCAAAGAATGTAGTCTGTAAGTGGTTGCTAGTACCGACAAACACCCCAAGTGGCATATGGTACTTGTTGGTCTTATATGTGGTGTCAAATGTTACGCAGTCACCAAAGTCCTGATAGGCCCCTCGGCAGCTTGCATTTGCCCAGAATATGTTCTTAACTCTGTCGGACTCATCGAGTTGCATGTCACAGAAGAATTCCCTATTTATAGCTTTCATCTCCCTAAAGAAGTTGACAGTCTTTAGGACATCGTCCACATCATCCATCCTTGAATTCTTTGCTTTCCTGCATATTAAAAGTTCATTCAAAAATGCATGTTGAACTGGCGTCAGGTCATGCATTGCGTAATATGTTTGTACTGACAGTGGAAAAAGAGGGAGGCGGTTTATGGGAGGAGAACAAGTTTGTACTTACAGGTTAATCAGGTCTTTGGCATTCATTTCCGGGAAGTAGCTACCAGGGTCATCACCGCCCAGTATGCTCATGATTTGCGCGTGTTCAATGCCTTTGAACTGCAGGTACTTGACGTACTCCAAGATTGTTTTGTCAAAGTTTTTGTGGGAGTGAAAGAAGACAAGCATTTCCGGAGTGAGCTGTAGCCTGTGGTTGTGTTCCCAGACTATCTCTTTTACGACAAATGTTCCATCCTTTTCCTTCTTCAGCCTCATTTTAGCCCCGTAGTTAGTCCTGGCTGTCATTTTGTTCCGCTGTCTATTTGCTTCAGACACCTTTGATTCATAGACTCCATAGCACGTGCAATAAAGGTAGGCTCTGGTCTTAAACTTTAGGCCTTCCCTGACAGCAAAACCCGCGTGCTTCGCATAGACGTTGTAGAAGTTCTTTGCTTCTTCAAAAGTTTCATAGCGCATCTCTAGTCTTGGCAGAACGTAAGCTTCAATGTTAGGTGGCTGCACGCAACAGTGGGCAAACAAAAACGCAGTTATGAAAATGTTAGATGGGGTGGTCACAGTACCATGGTATGGACTGTGCTTGTATGTTTTTTTTCTATATGGATACTTACATGTGTATAGCTCTGTGCTGCCTCCGGTGTTTGCTCTTCACCCTGGTGTATGGGCGCGGGTGGTGTCACCCTTGGCACATGCAGCAATGCATCTCTTGGAGGGATCAATGTTGACGAAGATCTCCGTCTCTCATTGTACGGCCATCTCCCCTCAGATTCGTTGTGAGGTTGCTCCTGTCTATATCGCTCATATCTTGTACTTTGGAACCTGCTAGAGCGGCCAAAATTTCTGTCTCTTTGGCCTGGTCTTCCCATCGCAACCGCTTTTGCAGCACGGATGATTGATGTTGATGGAGCGACTGGTGGAAGACTTGTTGCAACCCATCCATGGCTTCCTGTCCTTGGCTTTCTGCATGCGCTAGGGAAGGAAAACATTTGTTGTTGGGGATATTGTTGGCCTTGTTGCAACCCAGGAGTGACATAGCTTGTATTCCCAGATATTGGTGTTTGCTGCATAGAAGAACTTGTCCGTGCTTCTGATGATTCCGGTGTATCTTGAAATCTGCCTGTATTGTTGAAGTATCCAGGTGGTATTTATGGTGTTACCCAACCAGGTGGTGCCCCATATCTGCTTGGCTCATCAAACGCTCGCCGCGTGTGCCGCCTTGCTCGCTTCTGCAATGACATTCAACAGTTTTGGGATTAATCTTTTCTGCATTTTTCTCGTATACATGCTATGGGTAACATGTCATGCACTGAAGGCAATGTACAAGTTGAACTTGCATCGCTGGTTGTTATTTAAACTGTTGTTCTCTATTTTGTATCTAGTTTCGTTTCAGTCGAACAGTATAACCGTACATGTTCAACACTGATGTACTGATGTACTGTTTTTTAGCACTGCTTGTAAACTGAACATTGAACTTCATAGATGTATGGATATGCATATATATATATATAACTGTTGCATGTCTTCTCTTTTGTTCATCTATAACTTATGCAACTACACTAGAAGTACTCCTAGTTTATGTATCATTGAACTTACTGTGTAACATGTGTATATTTTTTTCAACAACATTCTTTCACTAGTTCGAACTGACGCAACTACACGGCATGTACTATTAGAAATAACATCATACAACTTGCAGTGGTAGCTGAACCTTATATAAAGCCTAGTAGCTCCTTGGACTGATGCATAAGTTTATGTTTTTTGGTTTTGAACTGAAGCTAGCATATTAGAGGTACTGACATTAACCTCGACATCCAAATTTTGCATCAAGTGGCAGGGGTGTAATGAACTGATCAAGCATTTGCAATGTACTATCAGGTTCTGCTTCATAGCAGGACTGATGAACTGATGTACTGACACAAACGTGGGAAGCAGACATTACCTCCAGTGGACTGACTTCTTCTTCTTCTTCTTCTCGTGGGCGGCGTACTGGCATGTTCTTGGGAGGCTGCGCCATTGATGCAGCTCCTGATTATGGTGGACGTCTGGCGAAAAGGTCCGGGGAGGCAGCACCTTGCGGGGATCACTGCCCCGGAGAAGGAGCCCCGGCGACGGAGGGAGGCAGTAGGCGGCGGATCACGGCCCCGTCATTGGATCCGACGACAGAGGAAGGCAGGAGACGGCGGATCACGGCACCGTCATTGGATCCGGCAACGGAGGGAGGCAGGAGACAATGGATCACAGCCCCGTCGTTGGATCCGGCGATGGAGGGAGCCAGGAGACGACGGATCACGGCCCCGCCAATGGATCCGGCGACGGAAGGAGGCAGGAGACAGCGGATCACAGCCCCATCGATGAATCCGGCGACAGAAGGAGGCAGGAGACGGCGGCGGATCCGTCACCGGCTAGTCACGGCGCCGCAGGCTCCCTCGCTCCGGCTGCGGCCGTCGCTCGCTCGCCCATGACGGCTGCCTCCGGCGGAAGAAGCCAGGTTGGGTTCGGGCTGGGTCGGGGGGATTCTACGGTGGTCGGCGCGTCGCGCCTATATAG
>NC_057814.1:245729446-245761741 GCF_018294505.1 Triticum aestivum
TATTATTCTGTTACGGGTAACAGAATAGTCCAGCCCTATATATATATATATATCAATTAGGCTTCAAGTGCGTACTTGTTAGTTAAATCTATGGTTAAAATGTGACACTAAATATGACTAGTAAGTGGTACAGTAGCAGTACTAGTATACGTCGGTCAAATTATTCATCATGTCCACACATTGAATTGGCGTGACAACACGCTGCGCGTGAGGTGACACAAGAATCCCGGCGGCGTGTTCGGGTATTCTGGACTTCAGATTTGGAGTACCACTTATGTGTCGAAATCTTTCATCATTCACTTAAAACAGTCGATTTATCATACATTGAGTACCATATAACTGGAATTAACCGATGCAAGTCGAAGAAGGATTGGCCGGTGCTGCCGGCTGGCGTCAAGTTCGATCCCACGGATCAGGAGCTGATCGAGCACCTTGAGGCCAAAGTTAGTGCTGACAGTGCGAGATCTCACCCTCTCATCGATTTGTTCATACCAACCATCGACAGCTTGCACGGCATATGCTACACCCATCCTGAGAAACTTCCAGGTAAGACACCGATCGGCCGTCTACTTGCACAAACATATTCCTTTGTTTATAGCTCTATTTTTCTTTTTAGGCGTAGACCTGGTGAAGCAATTACAATTTGACAATTAATAAAAAGTGAAACAAGTGACTGCAACATGCCAACGATGTTATGAAAATGCCAACTACGTACACTAAAACCTGTATTCTACAATACTGCAGGTATCACACTGAGTGACCTAAGCACGCATTTCTTCCAGCGCAATTCCAGGGCGTTCAAAAGGGGCACGTGGACGCATCGCAAGATACAGTCGGAGTGCGGCATGCACGCGATGTGGCACAACACCGGCAATACCTTGCCAGTGATGGTCAATGGCCGGAAGACGGGCAGCAAAAAGGTTCTGGTGCTACACACCAACAAGAACTTGGACCAGCTGAGGACCAACTGGGTGATGCACCAGTACCATCTCGGGGACCTGGAGCAAGAGAAGGAGCGGGAGCTAGTCCTCTGCAAGATTTTCTACCAGACGAACACTAGGGCCAGGAGTAAAAAGATTATAAGTTAGTTTGGAATTGGTACTTGTACTACCTTGTCATCCGCAAGTTGGTATTGTTGTTAACGATCTTTTGGTATGAACTTGGCATTTGCTTCCAACCATCATGCCGAGGGTCGACGTGGATATAAAGCTGAATCATTTGTTTCAAAACGAATTTTCAGCCACCTGATTTTTATTTGATGGGTAGCATAAGCACCTGCCATTTGAATTCCCAGTTCTCCAAATTTTTCAAAACAAGTGCATGCACTTATTATCACGATGAAAAAACAATATCCCTGCTGCATCCCAGTTATCAGTCTGTACTTGCAGAATTCTCTCGTTTATTGAGCACGTATATTGTTTTTTCAGGTCGAGCAAGTTTCAACTGGGTTGTAGACTGCCCAGGCTTGGTTTTTTTAATAGGCCCAGCCCATGACGACAACGGGGCACAAAGATCCAGCAGGTATCTACTGGCCTCTGGCCCACCAACATTAGTTATATTTTGTCTTACAACATCCACAGGCAGTTTTTTTATTGAATCAAACACACAGCCCAGTTCTATTTTCCTCTTGAAACGCATGTCCTACATCCGTTTCCTAATCTCTACCTATAGTTTTACTAGTTCATATACACGTATCATTATATTGAAAATACATAAAATTCCCTTTTCATATTTACATCCTTATTTTTGTTGTTGTTTTCCCTCCCAGCGCTGATTTTTTTACCATTGGTTTTCCCTTAAACCAACTCAATTGTCCCACGTCTTATTTGCTTACAAAAACAAAAGATTTTTTTAGCAAATCAATAAGTTCTTGAAAATGTTTATCATTTCGGGATTACAAAAGTTCAGACTCCACCGAAATATGCAAAATAAGGTTGAACTTTTTGACCGTCGTCCTGGGCAGAAAATGGGCTGTAATAAATTACTTAAGAATTAGCAAATGGGCTGCAAATTATTAAAAAAATAGCAAATGGGATCTATGTTGTCTGCCACAGATTTGGAGGCTGACTTGTGGGCCTACTAAGTTCATGCGTACACAAGGTTTCTCAAAAAAGAAACTTAGTCAACAATCGACTCTACCAGCGTCAAACCGTTAGATGTCAATCTAACGGCAATCGTGCTTCTTCAGTCTCTGATCTTCCTGCCCCAGCCGCCCAAACCAGAGCCGTCGGGATCGTGCTTCTTCAGTCTTTGATGATATGTATGTTGTGATTCCCTTAGTGGTGTCATGTGAACGTTGATTACATGGCACTTCACCATATTTGGGCCCAAGGGAATGCATTGTGGAGTAGTTATTACATGATGGGTTGCTAGAGTGACAAAAGCTTAAACGCTAGTTTATGCGCTATTTCGTAAGGGGCTGATTTGGATCCAAAAGTTTAATGCTATGGTTAGATTTTATCTTAATACTTTTCTCGTAGTTGCGGATGCTTGCGAGGGGGTTAATCATAAGTAGGAGGTTTGTTCAAGTAAGAACAACACCTAAGCACCGGTCCACCCACATATCAAATTATCAAAGTAGCGAACACGAATCAAACCAACATGATGAAAGTGATATGATGAAATTCCCGTGTACCCTCAAGAATGCTTTGCTTATCATAAGAGACCGTTTTGGCCTGTCCTTTGCCACAAAAGGATTGGGCTACCTTGCTGCACTTTATTTACCGTTACAGTTACTTGCTCGTTACAAATTATCTTGCTATCTAACTATCTGTTACCGACTATTTCAGTGCTTGCAGAAAATACCTTGCTGAGAACCACTTGCCATTTCCTTCTGCCCCTCGCTGGGTTCGACACTCTTACTTATCGAAAGGACTACGATTGATCCCCTATACTTGTGGGCCATCACATTGTTGCAAAGCCCTCTAGGCAGTCTGAAACAAGACATGGAATAGACTGGAATTGCTTGCGCCACTGATTTAATAAGGATCTCCTTTCCTGCAGCCGATAGGAGTTTCTACATCCACACCTTCACTTTTTCCCACACTCTATCCCGCAAATATTTGAAAGTGCCATTTTTTGAGTGACCCACATCTATTGACATGCCAAGATAGCGCTCACTAAGGGACTCATTGTGAACATGAAACTGATTCTTCACTCCTTCTCTAATCGCTTGTGGGAACCCTTTACTGAAGAAGATTGATGATTTTTCAATATTGATCCTCTGACTCGAAGCATTGCAATAATTATTCATTAGGTTTGACACACTTTCTGCACCCTACACACTAGACTTGAGAAGCAACAGTCTGTCATCTGCAAATAAAAGGTGGTTCATGGCCGGGGCCATGGGCGCCACTTTAATACATGTCAGCAAAGATGACTGGGAACTGGATTTCAGGAGGCATGAAAGGCCCTCTGCTGCAATCAAGAATAGGTAAGGGGAGATAGGATATCCCTGCCGAATCCCTCTGGACGAATAAAATCGCTCGAGTCTTTCACCATTAAACAAGACTGATAAGGAAACCGAAGACACTATGGCTATTACTGACTCAATCCAACTGGCTACAAACCCCAGTTTTCCCATGATGGCCCTCGGGTAAGACCACTCCATCCTATCATAGGCTTTCATCATATCAAGCTTCAGAGCACAGTAGCTGTTACTCTTTGACCTGCTTCTCTTCATAAAATGTAAAACATTCGTAGGCACAAATAATGTTATCTGTTATTAGTCTACCTGGCACAAAAGCTGATTGCTCTTCTAAGATGATGTCTGGTAGTACAAGCTTCAGTCTATTTGCAACCACTTTCGAAGCAATCTTATAAAGCACATTGCATAAGGTATCGGTCTGAACTAGGAAAGGAGGTTGGGATTAGTCACCTTAGGAATCAGCACGATCACTGTCATTGATGCATTCCAGGCTCTCCTCCCCTCTGACGATTCTTAGAACAATTTTTGTCACATCATCTCCACACACATCCCAACTTCTGATAGAACAAAGCGGGAAAACCATCTGGGCCCGATGCCTTAGTGGGAAACTGCTACCTCTTGAGCACTGCGTTGGTTTTCCCTTGAAGAGGAAAGGGTGATGCAGTAAAGTAGCGTAAGTATTTCCCTCAGTTTTTGAGAACCAAGGTATCAATCCAGTAGGAGACCACGCTCAAGTCCCACGCACCTACACAAACAAATAAGAACCTTGCAACCAACGCGATAAAGGGGTTGTCAATCCCTTCACGGCCACTTGCAAAAGTGAGATCTAATACAGATGATAAGATAATATTTTTGGTATTTTTATGATAAAGACTAAAAGTAAAGAAAGCAAAATAAACGGTGCCAGAAATAGCTTGTTCAGGGAGATTAATATGATGCAAAATAGACCCGGGGGCCATAGGTTTCACTAGTGGCTTCTCTCAAGATAGCATAAGTATTACGGTGGGTGAACAAATTACTGTCGAGCAATTGATAGAATTGAGCATAGTTATGAGAATATCTATGTATGATCATGTACATAGGCATCACGTCCGTGACAAGTAGACCGACTCCTGCCTGCATCTACTACTATTACTCCACACATCGACCGCTATCCAGCATGCATCTAGAGTATTAAGTTCATAAGAACGGAGTAACGCTTTAAGCAAGATGACATGATGTAGAGGGATAAACTCATGCAATATGATATAAACCCCATCTTTTTATCCTCGATGGCAACAATACAATACGTGTCGTTTCCCCTACTGTCACTGGGATCGAGCACCGCAAGATTGAACCCAAAGCTAAGCACTTCTCCCATTGCAAGAAAGATCAATCTAGTAGGCCAAACCAAACTGAAAATTCCAAGAGACTTGCAAAGATGACCAATCATACGTAAAAGAATCCAGAGGAGATTCAAATATTGTTCATAGATAATCTTGATCATAAACTCACAATTCATCGGATCTCAACAGACACACCGCAAAAGAAGATTACATCAAATAGATCTCCAAGAGAATCGAGGAGAACTTTGTATTGAGATCCAAAGAGAGAGAAGAAGCCATCTAGCTAATAACTATGGATCCGAAGGTCTGAGGTAAACTACTCACACATCATCGAAGAGGCTATGGTGTTGATGTAGAAGCCCTCCGTGATCGATGCCCCCTCCGACGGAGCGCCGGAAAAGGCCCCAAGATGGGATCTCATGGGTACAGAAGGTTGCGGCGGTGGAAATAGGGTTTTGGCTCCATATATGATGTTTCCAGGGTACGTAGGTATATATAGGAGGAAGAAGTAGGTCGGTGGAGCTACGAGGGGTCCACGAGGGTGGAGGGCGCGCCCGGGGGGTAGGCGCGCCCCCTGCCTCGTGGCCTCCTTGTTGATTGCTTGACGTCCACTCCAAGTCCTCTGGATCACGTTTGTTCCGAAAATCACGTACCTGAAGGTTTCATTCCGTTTGGACTCAGTTTGATATTCCTTTCCTTCGAAACACTGAAATAGGCAAAAAACAGCAATTTGGGCTAGGCCTCCGGTTAATAGGTTAGTCCCAAAAATAATATAAAAGTGTATAATAAAGCCCATTAAACATCCAAAACATAATATATAATAGCATGGAACAATCAAAAATTATAGATACGTTGGAGACGTATGAAGCATCCCCAAGCTTAATTCCTGCTCGTCCTCGAGGAGGTAAATGATAAACACAGAATTTTTTATGTGGAATGCTACTCAGCATAATTTTCAATGTAATTCTCTTAATTGTGGCATGAATATTCAGATCCAAAAGATTCAAGATAAAAGTTTAATATTGACATAAAAATAATAATACTTCAAGCATACTAACTAAGCAATTATGTCTTCTCAAAATAACATGGCCAAAGAAAGTTCATCCCTACAAAATCATATAGTTTGGTCATGCTCCATTTTTGTCACACAAGAATGCTCTCATCATGCACAACCCCGATGACAAGCCAAGCAATTGTTTCATACTTTAGTAATCTCAAACTTTTCAACTTTCACGCAATATATGAGCGTGAGCCATGGATATAGCACTATGGGTGGAATAGAATATGATGACGGGGGTTATGTGGAGAAGACAAAAAAGGAGAAAGTCTCACATTGACGCGGCTAATCAACGGGCTAGGGAGATGCCCATCAATTGATGTCAATGCAAGGAGTAGGGATTGCCATGCAACGGATGCACTAGAGCTATAAATGTATGAAAGCTCAACAAAAGAAACTAAGTGGGTGTGCATCCAACTTGCTTGCTCACGAAGACCTAGGGCATTTGAGGAAGCCCATTGTTGGAATATACAAGCCAAGTGCTGTGATGAAAAATTCCCACTAGTATATGAAAATGACAAAACAAAAGACTCTCTATTATGAAGATCATGGTGCTACTTTGAAGCACAAGTGTGGAAAAAGGATAGTAGCATTGCCCCTTTTTATTTTCTTTTATTTTTCTTTTTTTGGGCCTTCCCTTTTTTTATTTGGCCTTTCCCTTTTTTTGGGACAATGCTCTATGAATGATGATCATCACACTTCTATTTATTTACAACTCAATGATTACAACTCGATACTAGAACAAAGTATGACTCTATATGAATGCCTCCGGTGGTGTACCGGGATGGGCAATGATTCAAGAGTGACATGTATGAAATAATATGCATGGTGGCTTTGCCACAAATACGATGTCAACTACATGATCATGCAAAGCAATATGACAATGATGAAGCGTGTCATGATAAACGGAACGGTGGAAAGTTGCATGGCAATATATCTTGGAATGGCTATGGAAATGCCATAATAGGTAGGTATGGTGGCTGTTTTGAGGAGATATAAGGAGGTTTATGTCTGATAGAGCTTATCGTATCACGGGCTTTGGATGCACCGGCGAAGTTTGCACCAACTCTCAAAGTGAGAAAGGGCAATGCACGGTACCGAAGAGGCTAGCAATGATGGAAGGGTGAGAGTGCGAATAATCCATGGACTCAACATTAGTCATAAAGAACTCACATACTTATTGCAAAAATCTACAAGTCATCAAAAACCAAGCACTACGCGCATGCTCCTAGGGGGACAGATTGGTAGGAAAAGACCAGCGCTCGTCCCCGACCGCCACTCATAAGGATGACAATCTAAGAACACCTCATGCTTCAAATTTGTTACACAACGTTTACCATACGTGCATGCTACGGGACTTGCAAACTTCAACACAAGTATTTCTCAAATTCACAACTACTCAACTAGCACAACTTTAATATCACTACCTCCATATCTCAAAACAATCATCAAGCATCAAACTTCTCTTAGTATTCAACGCACTTATAAGAAAGTTTTTACTAATATTGGATGCCTATCATATTAGGACTAATTTCACAATTTAAGCAAATTACCATGCTGTTTTGTAGGACTATCAAAATAATATAAGTGAAGCATGAGAGAAAAATAGTTTCTATAAAACAAAACCACCACCGTGCTATAAAAGATATAAGTGAAGCACTAGAGCAAAAACTATATAGCTCAAAAGATATAAGTGAAGCACATAGAGTATTCTAATAAATTCTGAATCATGTGTCTCTCTCTCAAAAGGTGTGTACAGCAAGGATGATTGTGTTAAACTAAAAAGCAAAGACTCAAATCATACAAGACGCTCCAAGAAAAACACATATCATGTGGTGAATAAAAATATAGCCCCAAGTAAAGTTACCGATAGACGAAGACGAAAGAGGGGATGCCTTCCGGGGCATCCCAATCTTAGGCTTTTGGTTGTCCTTGAATGTTACCTTGGGGTGCCTTGGGCATCCCCAAGCTTAGGCTCTTGCCAGTCCTTGTTCCATAATCCATCAAATCTTTACCCAATACTTGAAAACTTCACAACACAAAACTTAACAGAAAATCTCTTGAGCTCCGTTAGCGAAAGAAAACAAAAAACCACTTCAAGGTACTGTAATGAACTCATTCTTTATTTATATTGGTGTTAAACCTACTGTATTCCAACTTCTCTATGGTTTATAAACTCTTTTACTAACCATAGACTCATCAAAATAAGCAAACAACACGCGAAAAACAGAATCTGCCAAAAACAGAATAGTCTGTAGTAATCTGTACCTAACGCAAACTTCTGGAACTCAAAAACATCTACCAAAATAGGACAACCTAGATAATTTGTTTATTTATCTACTGCAATTGGAATCAATATTTTATCACGTTCTGGTGATTTTTAACAATTGTTTTCGTGAACAGAAAGTTTCTGGAATTTTCAGCAAGATCAAATAACTATCATCCAAGAAGATCCTATAGGTTTTACTTGGCACAAAAACTAATTAAAACACAAAAACAAATCTAACCAGATGCTAGATCAAAGATTATTTGCTAAACAGCAAGGATAAATATTGGGTTGTCTCCCAACAAGCGCTTTTCTTTAAAGCCTTTTTAGCTAGGCATTGAGATTTTGATGATGCTCACATAAAAGATAGTAATTGAAACACAAAGAGAGGATCAATAAACATGTGAAAATAACATCTAAGTCTAACATACTTCCTATGCATAGGCATCTTATAGGCAAATAAATTATCATAGCAAGCAAAAATTAGCATATGTCAGGAAGAAGAAACAGACGATACCAATCTCAACATAACGAGAGGTAATTTAGTAACATGAAGATTTCTACAACCATATTTTCCTCTCTCATAATAATTACATGTGGGATCATAAGAAAATTCAACAAAATAGCTATCACAAAACATATTCTTAACACGATCCACATGTATGCAAAGTTGACACTCTTCCAAAATAGTGGGATTATCATTAACTAAAGTCATGACCACTCCAAACCCACTTTTATCAAAAATACCATAAGATTGAACATTCTCCAAATATGAGGGATCTAAAGTTGACACTCTTCCAAACCCACTTTCAATATTATTGCAAACACAATTATCAATCTCATATTCATCATGGGACTTAAATAAATTTTCAAGATCATAAGAAGAATCACCCCAATCATGATCATTACAACAAATAGTAGTCATAGCAAAACTAGCATCCCCAAGCTTGAGGTTTTGCATATTATTAACACAATTGATATTAAGAGAATTTATAATAACATCATTGCAATCATCCTTCTCATCGAAGGAACTATCAAGTATGGGTGCAATAGCAATGATCTCATGTTTAACATAAGGAACTATAGTGAATTCATCTTCATAAATATTGGCATCATGGCCACAAGAATAGCAAGCATCATGTTCATCAAGGGATATTTCAATAATTATCTTTAGATTCATGCATATCATTATTTTCTTCCAAAGCAACGGTCATACTTTCAACTAATTCTTTTACATAGACATTATGAGCATAGTTTTCATAGCAATATTTAAGTATGTCAAAATTTTCAGATTCGTAGAAAGTAATATCATACTTTTCAATCAAAGAAGCAACTTCATAAGCACCCTTAAAAGCAACAAATTCTTCAATTTGTTCGATACCATAGTAACTATAAACACCCTTTGCATAAGAAGATAAGATTTCATTTTCATTAAACTCACATAGGTAGGGAAGGTGTTTTTTAGGGTTCTTAGAGCAACAAGTAAAATCATGAATTTCACAAAGATTGCAAGCATAACACAACAATCTGTTTATTTGATCCATAAGAGTCTCCCTTTTTCAGACAAACGATGACGCACAAAATGAGCATGCTCATCTGAAGATTTCCCATCAACTAGGCTAGTTGGGGTTTCAGCACGAGCGCATAAGGATCGAATATGATCCAAGTAGAACACTTTAAGTGGATCCATATCAATAGATTTTTAGCAAGCAAAGATGCAAGCGAATAGAAGGCATGTGGAAACACAAACAACAAGACATACGGGAAGAAGGCGAATAAAACAGCAAAGGTGAAGTGGGGGAGAGGAAAACGAGAGGCAAATGGCAAATAATGTACTGCGAGGGATAATAGTTTGTGATGGGTACTTGGTATGTCTTGACTTGTGCGTAGACTCCCCAGCAACGGCGCCAGAAATCCTTCTTGCTACCTCTTGAACACTGCGTTGGTTTTCCCTTGAAGAGGAAAGGGTGATGCAGTAAAGTAGCGTAAGTATTTCCCTCAGTTTTTGAGAACCAAGGTATCAATCCAGTAATAGACCACGCTCATGTCCCACGCACCTACACAAAAAACTAAGAACCTTGCAACCAACGCGATAAAGGGGTTGTCAATCCCTTCACGGCCACTTGCAAAAGTGAGATCTGATAGAGATGATAAGATAATATTTTTGGTATTTTTATGATAAAGACTAAAAGTAAACAAAGCAAAATAAACGGTGCCAGAAATAGCTTGTTCACGCGAGATTAATATGATGGAAAATAGACCCGGGGGCCATAGGTTTCACTAGTGGCTTCTCTCAAGATAGCATAAGTATTACGGTGGGTGAACAAATTACTGTCGAGCAATTGATAGAATTGAGCATAGTTATGAGAATATCTAGGTATGATCATCTATATAGGCATCACGTCCGTGACAAGTAGACCGGCTCCTGCCTGCATCTACTACTATTACTCCACACATCGACCGCTATCCAGCATGCATCTAGAGTATTAAGTTCATAAGAACGGAGTAACGCTTTAAGCAAGATGACATGATGTAGAGGGATAAACTCATGCAATATGATATAAACCCCGTCTTTTTTCTTTTCGATGGCAACAATACAATATGTGTCGTTTCCCCTACTGTCACTTGGATCGAGCACCGCAAGATTGAACCCAAAGCTAAGCACTTCTCCCATTGCAAGAAAGATCAATATAGTAGGCCAAACCAAACTGAAAATTCGAAGAGACTTGCAAAGATAACCAATCATACATAAAAGAATTAAGAGGAGATTTGAATATTGTTCATAAATAATCCTGATCATAAACCCACAATTCATCGGATCTCGACAAACACACCGCAAAACAAGATTACATCGAATAGATCTCCAAGAGAATCGAGGAGAACTTTGTAATGAGATCTAAAGAGAGAGAAGAAGCCATCTAGCTAATAACTATGGACCCGGCGTGTAGAAGCCCTCCGTGATCGATGCCCCCTCCGGCGGAGCGCCGGAAAAGGCCCCAAGATGGGATCTCACGGGTACAGAAGTTTGCGGCAGTGGAAATAGGGTTTTGGCTCCGTATATGATGTTTCCACGGTACGTAGGTATATATAGGAGGAAGAAGTAGGTCGGTGGAGCTACGAGGGGCCCACGAGGGTGGAGGGCACGCCCGGGGGGTAGGCGCACCCTCCTGCCTCGTGGCGTCCTCGTTGATTGCTTGACATCCACTCCAAGTCCTCTGGATCACGTTTGTTCCAAAAATCACATTCCCGAAGGTTTCATTCCGTTTGGACTCGGTTTGATATTCCTTTCCTTTGAAACACTAAAATAGACAAAAAACAACAATTTGGGCTGGGCCTCAGGTTAATAGGTTAGTCCCAAAAATAATATAAAAGTGTATAATAAAGCCCATTAAACATCCAAAACAGAATATATAATAGCATGGAACAATCAAAAATTATAGATACGTTGGAGACGTATCAGAAACATCTGGAAAAGTGCAGTCTTTACCTCCTCGCTTGTATATGGCGTGCACAAGTCTGCATTCATGGCATTAGTCACCTTGCGAGGTACATGATCTATGACATTCTGGATACCTTGCACTCCCTTCGAGGTGTACAGATTTTGATAGAAAGCTTTCGCCATGGACCTCAGTTCAGCCGGATCATCCACCAATATACCTAAAGATTTTTCAAGTGCTCGGATCATATTCTTCTTCCTCCGTAGGCTAGCACGGAGATGATTTTTTTTCTATTTTTCTTGCCCGAATATAGCCAATCTATCCTCGCACGTTGTCTCCACATGATTTCTTCGCGATGATATAGTTCAATCGGTCTCTCATTGGTTTTCAACTCGACATGTGTTTTCGAAACTCTAAGAGGGTCACCCCGGAGTTCGTCCAGCTTCCTCTTCAGCTCCTTAATCTCCTTTCTTACACTTCCAAAGGACTGCTTGCTCCACTTTGTTAAGCCCACAGAGACGCACATTAGTTTATCATGAAGATCTCGGACATTATTGCATGTGCACACTGCTGTCCATTCTGAATGAACAGTCCCTGCCAACTCCTCATATTTCTCCCACATTGCTCCATACCTAAAAGTGCATTCACGAGTAATCCCTTTCCCACGCCCGACATCAAGAAGGATCGTACTGTGGTCTGACGTCGCCGCTGTTAGGTGCTCAAGATTGGCCGATGGAAAATGAGCCATCCATTGTGCATTGACCAAAGCACGGTCGAGTCTGCACCTCGTGTAAGTACCTCCAGCCACCCTCTTCTCAAAAGTCTAGGACCGACCCTTGTAACCGATATCCATCAGCATGCGTACGTCCGTTGTTTTCCTCAAAGCTTGTATCTGCGCATTGCTCCGTGTTCCAACACCTACATGTTCACTTGCGCGTAAAACTTTGTTAAAATACTCGATGCATAGCCACATGAGAGAGCTAGCAGTGCTAATGGTTTTTAGAACATCCCAAGTCTGGTGTCTCAGATGAGTTTGAGCTTCACCGCAGACACACGTCATTCTCCAGGCCTGGTGGCCTTCTTCCTCTACAGATACATCCAAATGATAACAAGAATAACCCAAAATGTCTATTTTTATTTCATTATTCCAGAAAAGGCCTATTCCTCCACTCCTACCTTGACTATCAACTGCATAAGCATTCTCATCGCCCAATGTACCAGCTAAGTTTTCTACCCTAGAACCTTCCATCTGAGTTTTAGCAATGCATAAAAGGGTAGGGGCAAGCTTCCTCGCGAAATCGCGAAGTTCTTGGACTGTCGCGGCGTTGCCCGCACCACGACAGTTCCAACAAAAAGTACTCATTGGGCCCGGCGGCGCTCCTCGAAGGAGCCCGCCAAATTCTTCACTGGAATACTCGATCTATACCTTTCATCACCCTCTGTCCTTGATCGCTTCGGGTCTCTGCTCAGAGGGGAGCTCGCATGACCAGCACCCACCGGAACGACAACAAGTTCAGCAGCCTTTGGATTTCCCGTTTGATTCTCTTCCATCATATTGGCTTTGCCCAGATCATCCGATCAGCCATCTTCTTGCTTAGATAATCTAAATTCATATCATCCATACCCAGGTACTGGTCTACTCCATCCTCTCGATCTCTGTCATACTCGCATGGGTCATCCCTAGCTGCACCTCTGTTGACTCCAGCACGGCCCCCTCTGCAGCCTCCCCAACATCCTCTCTCTCCTCCAGGGCCTTGCCCGTCCCTCATAGACTATGAACCACGCAGGTCCTTGAAGACCAGTGCGGATTTAGGATGAATACCATTACCACGCTCCTTGAATACATGGCCCAAATGCCCACAGTCTGCGCACCGATCCAGCAGATGTTCATATTTGACCCTGTAGATTTGCCGTTTTGAATCCCTTGTCAATGACATTGCATTCTTCAGAGGCATGTGTACATTGATCTTAACCCACACACGGTAAAAATTGCCTGTGAAATCGTGCAAAGCAGTTTCAGAGAACTGTACTTCCCCCACTTTGGCCGCTAGAGAAGGCACCAGATGTGCATAAAGATTAGGGACAGCATGTATCTGAGTCCATATATCCAAAGTATCAAGCTTAACATGGGAAGGTTGAGTCACCCCGTCATAGGGAGTAATGATCACAACATGACCCCTAAAATTCCATGGCCCTTCTTGCATCACTCTTTCCCAATATCCCAGGCATCAAAACTGAAGTGTGTAGAGGTTCGACTCTAGGGGTTTGAAGTTTACATCCTGCACGAGATCCCAGGCGGCTTGCATGTTTCCGAAGAACCAACCTTGACTGTAGGGTTTATCAATGTGAACCCTAGCCACCGCCATCCATCTTGCCCCCTCCTGGGGAATAGATCCCTCATCCACCACGACATCATTCATGTCATCCTCGCATAGCCCAAGCTCCGCCATCATCTTCTCTAACTCTGACGCTGATGAGGAGCCACCGGCCGACGCGGATCCAAGAGCCATCTCCGCCGCCATACATCAAATCCTAGCCCACATATGTGAACCCGCCGGGCGTTGCAAACAGTGGAACCCTACACCAGGCCGACTCCCAAGAGAGGGACTATAGGGACCGCAAAGCCCGAGTCACAACTTGAGGGCACATAGGCGGGAGGGAACAAGGTTGGTCTCAACGGTGCCAGCGATCGCCTCCGAGAGCAAGAAACCCAAACGAGAGGGGAAAATTGGGGGCGATGATGGACTGATCAATGCTCTGCATGCGTGCACTCGCCAGCTCCAGTGACCAGCATCCCGCTGTTTCCAGTGAAAGGGTTGTGGTTCAAAACCTCCAAAGTGCCCTCTATTTTTTGGGCATTTTCATTGTGCGTTTGTACAATATCCGTTAATGGGCTGGCCCAACGCGGCTTCAGTGTGTAAGTCGCCGAGTATATGTCACAAAACGTAACATATATGAGGTCCCCAAAAGTTATATCACTTATAGGGCAAATCCTAAATGGTGCCCTCTGTGCCCGTTCCTCCAGTCTACGCAAACAGGCGCACACCCTCGCGCTGCGCTGGGTCGGCCCATATTACCTTCAATTTTTCTGTTTTAAATCGATGCTAAAAAGTGCACCACAAAAGTCTCAAACCCGCGACCTGCTAGTTGAAGCTAGCTACGATAGCCACTACACCAAAGACATCGATGTGACTATGTCCAACCTTTTTATTCCTCTCTTCTTTCTATTTCTTTTACCTTTTCTTTTTCTTTTTTGGTTTTCTTTTCTGTTTTTCCTATTTATAATTCAATGATAAAAGTTCACCGGATTTTATGACATTCTGTAATTCAGTGAACTGTTTTCAATATCAATGAACTTTTTCAGATTTGATGACCTTTTTTCTAATTCGATGAACTTTTTCCAAATCCGATGAACTCTTCAAAAAAGTTGATGAACTTTTATTCAAATTGATGAACTTTTTTCAAGTTTGATATTTTTTCAAAATTGATGAACTTTTTTCAAGTTTGATGTTTTTTCAAAATTGATGAAATTTTTCTTAAAATTTGTGCACCCTTTTTGAAGTTCTGAACTTTTTTTTAAACTGATGAACTTTTTCAAAATCGGTAAACTTTTTTAAAAAATTGATGAACTTTTTTCAAGATCGAGAACAGTTTTTTCAAAAAACGGAGATTTTTTTTCAAATTTGTGAACTTGTAAAAAAATTGATGAACTTTTTTCAAATTCAATGAACCTTTTTGAAATCGATGAATTTGTTCCAATCAGCGAACTTTTTTTGAAAGTTGATGAACTTTTTTCAAATTTGATGAACTTTTTTTAAAGTCGATGAACTTTTTTCATTTTCTTTGTGAACTTTTCTTAAAAATCGTTGACTTTTCAAGTAATTTTCAAATTTCAGGTAACCTTTTATTAAAAGGACTGTTAACTAGACTATTTTCTGTTATTAGAAAACAAAGCGAGTTTGCTTCAGTGATTTAGTGCGTTAGGATGCAGACATTAGGTGTTGAGTTCGAATGCCAGGTCTCCCTCTGTTTTCACTCATGTTTTCCGTTTTGAGTAGGTGTTAGGTCGGCCCGCTACGGCTCGCTAGCGAGCACCAGTAGCCTCAACTGGCGCTTAGAGCGCCAATTAGGAGCTCCCCACTTATAGCGAGTATAGCTTCGGTCCCGCGTGAAGCATATTCTCCGTGCTACATAATCGGGCCGGCCAACACTGTATCGTGTTTTTCACTAGTTCTATTGTGCGGTTTCATTACTTTTTTATATTTTATGTTTCTCTTTAGCTTTCTCCTGTTTTCAGCATTTTCTTTACTTTTCCTATTTTTCCTTTAGTTTTCGTCGTTTATTTCTTGTTTTAACCAGTCTTCATTTTTCTATGTTTATTTGGTTTTTTGTTTTCTTTTTCTTTTGTTTTTTCTTTTCTCTTTGATTTTTATTTTTTTTATTTGCTTCTTTCTCGGTTTCTTTTCCAACACATGACTACTTTTTCCACAGACAAAATGTATATTCTTCATATACGACAGTAATATATTTTCATACACATTGTATATTTTTCATATACATCATGAATATTACTTTTATGCATGTTAAACATGGTTCAAATATGTTATTGGCCATTTTTCAAAAATATATGTTTTGATTCTAATTTTTTTCACACAAAACTTACATATTTTGTATACATCAGAACATTTTTTCATACATGTTTACATTTTTCAAATATATGTTTTAGATGTCTAGTTTTATTTCATACACATTGTACATTTTTCGTATACATAAGCAACATAATTTTATACATGTTTGATTTTTTAAAATACATGATTAGCAGTTTTAAAATATATGTTTTCATGTCTACATTTTTCATACACCTTGTGATGAGGACATGGGGTAGGGTAATAGGCCTGACCTATACGTCCTATCCAAGGTCACTGTCTTAGAAGCAAAGAAGCTCAAGAGACAACAGGGAGGGCCCAACAAAGGTGTCGAGTGCAATCCACTCGACCTACCAGTCACTCGGAGACCCCTCCTTCCTTAGGTCACTCGACCACCCGATCATTCGACCATGCAAGGATCCATTCGACCTATTTGAAGACCAGGAGTCATCCAAAACAGCAACGGGCAAGCGTCCACTCTGTAGTCTTTAAGGCCATTAAGGCATTTAAGGTTGGCGTTACCAGTAATGCCACCTCTTTATGTACATTGAACTCTTGGTAACGGAGGATGGCCGGGGTCCTGGCGCACTCTATATAAGCCACCCTCCTCCTCTGGCACAAGGGTTCGCACCCCCTGTAACACACACACACGCATAATCCAGTCGACCGCCTCTGGGCTCCGAGACGTAGGGCTATTACTTCCTCCGCGAAGGGCCTGAACTCGTAAAACTCGTGCGTACAACTTCGCCATAGCTAGGATCTTGCCTCTTCATACCTACCCCCCATTCTACTGTCAGTATTAGATCCACGACAGTTGGCGCCCACCGTGGGGCCGATGTCTTAGCAACTTTTTGGTGAAGTTCCGATTTTCCGATTCCTGTCATCATGGTTTCCGGCGGTGGATTGGCTGAGGGCCGCGAGATCCGTCTCGGTGCGCTCGTCTGAATCACTGACGACTCCGCCTGGCTTCAAGAGGCTCCACTAGATGTCGAGGCACTCCCCGTCCGTGGGGCGACGCACTTTCGCGCGTGCGTCCGTAGCGTCCTTCTCCGGCAGCCGTCGACCCAGTATCGGTCGGCTCCTGTGGCGTCTTCGCTCCCCGCTGTTCGCCGGCGCAAGCGTTCCGATCAGTCACGGCTCCAGCGGTGGGTGAGACACGTGGTGGCCCGTCAGTCGGCCACCCCACAAGTCGCGGCAATCGAGCCCGATGAAACTCTCTACGGCCTGTTCGGCCTGTTGACTGGCTCTGTCGTGACCGCATCCGAGTGCGACAGCAACGATCCCGCGGCGGAAGTCTTGATGGTCAATGGACCACGCAGTCCTCCTGGCTTCCCCCGCGATGATGGCGGCGATGGCGGCGGTGATCCGTCGCGCGTTCACGAGGAGTACCGCCCCGAGCCCCTTTCCTCGCAGCAGAGGGAAGAACTTCGCCGCCGCAATATGGATGCACTTCATACTCCTATCGTTGGAGAAAACCCCGAGGCCCGGGCCTCGGAGGAAGTGCGCCTGGCCAACTTGGCTGAGCGCACTCAACTGGAGAACCTCCAGCATGCACTCGATGAGCGTGCTCGGCAGCAGATCCCTGAATCCAGTCGACGGCAGCTTTTTCCGCCTCAAACTCAGGTATACCGCACTCCAATCCAAAATCTCACAGCAATGGCCCGAATAGTAGAGTCAATTCAGCCTTCCCAGTCAGAAGCTGGCAGAGGTTTGATGCAGATCCGGGCTTTGCTTCGGGCAGCCGGCGAGCAGAACACAGCAGTATCTCAGTCGCGGAATAGGATTCATAGCAGATCTGTGATGGCAGACAGAGTCCAGTCGGCTCACAGCCCAAGATCGCCTCCACGGCGTGAGGGGCGTGGGCACCTACAGGATCAGTACAGAAAGTGCGAGCAGTATGATCACCGACTCGACCACGACGACCGTCGTCGAGTGCCCACGCCTCCTCCAAGGAGTGGGTCATACGTGCCTCGGCGGCATGATGACAGGCGCCTCCATAGCGGCGAGCGAAGAGTACCAGTCGACCCAAGGGAGCCGGGCTTTGATGCGAGATCGATTCTTGTTCAAGGTCTGGTTGACAGGAACAGAGCACACAGAGAAGGCCATGATAGAGATTATCCGACTGGCAGCAGAGTGCACGTTTCAGGTCCAGAGTGTTTCAGCAGAGCCATCAGGGCTGCAGTGATTCCTCCCAACTTCAGGTTGGCGACTGGAGTCAGCAAGTTCACTGGTGAGTCCAAGCCTGACACTTGGCTTCAGGACTACCAAGTGGCTGTACAGATCGATGGCGGCAATGATGAAGTGGCCATGAAGCACCTTCCTCTGATGTTGGAAGGCTCGGCCAGAGCATGGTTGAATCAGTTGGCACCTGGCAGCATATATAGTTGGGAGGAACTTGCCCGAGTGTTTGTGAGAACCTTTGAAGGTACAAGCAAACGACCAGCAGGGTTAACAGAATTGCAGTCTTGCGTGCAAAAACCGAATGAGACCTTGAGAGATTATATCCAGAGATGGATCACATTGCACCATACAGTGGAGAATGTGTCAGATCACCAAGCAGTTTGTGCCTTCAAGGAGGGTGTTAAGTATCGAGAGTTGAATCTGAAATTCGGTCGGACAGGGGATATGTCCCTAACTCGGATGATGGAGATTGCCACCAAGTACGCTAATGGTGAAGAGGAAGAACGACTCCGGAGTGGCAGACACAAAACAGTCACCCAAGAAACCGGAGGAGGGAATTCCAATCGGAAACAGAAGCGTAAGGCCGAACCAGCGGCTCCTGGTGAAGCTTTAGTTGTGGCTCAAGGAAAGTTCAAGGGGAAGCCCAAAGGGCCCTGGAACCCCAAGAAAGTGAAAGATCAAGATGGAAATGATGTGTTGGATTTGCCATGCCACATTCATACCAAGAAAGATGAAGAGGGTAATCTCATTTACCCTAAACACACCACTCGACAGTGTCGGCTCCTGATCCAGCAATTCCGAGAGAAACAACCCAAGGAGAAGGAAAAGGAGTTGGACAAGGGTGAGGATAAGGAAGAAGATGATGATGGCTTTCCAATGTCAATTCCACTTTGATGATTTTTGCTGATGTTGAAAGCAAAAGTCGACTGAAAGTTATCAACAGAGAAGTGAACATGGTCGCCCCGGCGACACCTAGTTATTTGAAGTGGTCTCAGACTGCTATCACATTCGACCAGTCTGATCACCCAACGCGTATAGCCACCCCTGGGAAGCAAGCGTTGGTGCTCGACCCAGTTGTTGAAGGCACTCGACTGACCAAAGTGCTGATGGATGGTGGTAGCGGCCTGAATATTCTTTATGCTGAAACCTTAAAGGGAATGGGCATTCCGATGTCCAAGCTTAGTGAAAGCAATATGAGTTTTCATGGTGTTATACCTGGCAAGAAGGCTGAATCACTCGGCCAGATCGCCCTTGATGTGGTTTTCGGTGATTCCAAGAATTACCGCAAGGAAAAGTTGACGTTTGAAGTAGTGGATTTCCAGAGTGCTTATCATGCTATTCTGGGTAGGCATGCTTATGCATGTTTTATGGCTCGACCATGTTATGTGTACCTCAAATTGAAGATGACTGGTCCTAGAGGAGTGATCACTATCACTAGCAATCGGTAGAAGGCAGAAGAGTGCTTCCAGAAGGGCTCAAAAATCGCCGATGCACAAATGGCAGTAGTCGAGATGCAAGAGTACCAGAAAAATGCAAATCCGAGTGATTTGCTGCGGGCCAAGATGCCTGCCACTGATTCTGCATTTCAGTCGTCCGGTGAAACAAAGTCGATCCATTTTCACCTGACCGATCCTAATGCTGCTCCTAATCATATCTCAACAACTCTCGACAGCAAATAGGAAGAAGCGCTCATCCAGTTCCTCCGTGAGAACTGGGACATCTTTGCATGGAAACCTTCTGACATGCCGGGTGTACGCAGGGGACTGGCTGAGCACCGTTTGCGAGTTCACCCGAAAGTAAAACCGGCCAAGGAACATCTTCGACGGTCCGCTGTACAGAAGAGAAAAGCAATTGGTGAGGAAGTGGCTCGGCTCTTGGCAGCTGAGTTCATTCGAGAGATTTACCACTCCGAGTGGCTCGCCAATATTGTCATGGTCCCCAAGAAGGACGACTCACTTCGCATGTGCATTGACTTCAAGCATATCAATCGGGCCTACCCGAAAGATCATTTTCCTCTCCCCCGCATCGACCAAATCGTTGACTCGACTGCGGGGTGTGAGCGCCTGTCTTTTCTAGACGCCTATTCCGGGTACCATTAGATCCGACTGTATGGACCTGACGAGATAAAAACAGCTTTCATCACTCCATTCGGGTGCTTCTGTTATGTCACCATGCCATTCGGCCTCAAGAATGCCGGAGCCACATTTATGAGGATGATTCAGAAGTGTCTGCTCACTCAAATAAGTCGGAATGTTGAAGCATACATGGATGACATTGTGGTCAAGTCGCGCAAGGGTTCTGACCTGCTGGCTGACCTCGCTGAAACCTTTGCCAACCTGAGAAGGTATGATATCAAGCTTAATCCATCAAAGTCCGCATTCGGGGTTCCTGGTGGAAAGTTACTCGGTTTCCTTGTTTCCGAACGAGGGATCGACGCAAATCCAGAGAAAGTTGGTGCCATACTCCGGATGAAACGCCCTGTGCATGTGCACGATGTCCAGAAGCTTACTGGTTGTTTAGCCGCCTTGAGTCAATTCATCTCTTGTCTCGGTGAAAAGGCCTTGCCTCTTCACCGATTGATGAAGAAATCTGACAAGTTCGAGTGGACTGATGAAGCTGACGTAGCATTTGCAGAGCTCAAAGCCCTGCTTTCCACCCAGCCGGTGTTTGCTACCCCAATCAGCAAAGAACCTTTCCTGCTTTATATTGCAGCCACTGGACAAGTTGTCAGTACAGTGCTCATGGTCGAGCGGGAAGAAGAAGGAAAAGCCTATAAAGTTCAGCGCCCAGTATACTATGTCTCTGAAGTTCTGACTCCATCCAAGCAAAGATATCCACATTACCAGAGGCTTGTTTATGGGATTTACATGACCACGAAGAAGGTTGCACACTATTTCTCTGATCACTCCATTACAGTCGTCAGCGATGCACCATTGTTAGAGATTCTGAACAACAGAGATGCAACTGGTCGAGTGGCAAAGTGGGCGATTGAACTCCTTCCCTTGAATATCAAGTTTGAGGCAAAGAAAGCTATCAAGTCCCAGGTAATAGCAGATTTCCTCGCGAGTGGGTCGAACAGCAACTGCCGACTCAGATTCACTCAGAGCATTGGACCATGTTCTCTGATGTATCCAAGATGCTGAATGGTTCCGGTGCTGGGGTGGTATTGGTATCCCCCCGAGGAGACAAGCTCAGATATGTCCTCCAGATTCACTTTGATTCCTCCAATAACGAAGCTGAATATGAAGCACTCTTGTATGGGTTGCGTATGGCCATTTCGCTCGGCGTCCGATGCCTCATGGTTTACGGCGACTCAGATTTGGTGGTCAATCAAGTGATGAAGGAGTGGGACATCAGAAGCCCAGCTATGACTGGTTACTGTAATGCAGTGAGAAAGTTGGAAAAGAAGTTTGAGGGGTTGGAGCTCCATCATATACCCCGACTGAAAAATCAAGCAGCTGATGATTTGGCAAAGATAGGTTCCAAGAGGGAGGCTATTCCCAGCAATGTGTTTTTGGAACATATTCATACACCTTCAGTTCAGGAAGATCCTTTCACTGAAGAGCCCCCACAACCAAAGAGTGCCACTGATCCGACTAAAGTCGAAGTCCCAGTCGTGGTCGACTTAATCATGGGGGTTTTGGTCATCACTCCCGACTGTACAGTGCCGTACATCGCGTACATTCTGAGGAAGGAGCTCCCAGAGGATCAAGAAGAGGCTTGACAGATCGTCCGTCAATCCAAAGCCTTTACTGTGATAAGAGGACAGCTGTTCAGAGAAAGTGCAACTAGAATCAGCCAGAAATGTATAACACCAGAAGAAGGTCGAGTGATCCTCAACGACATCCACTCGGGGACCTGTGGTCATCATGAAGGAAATATGCCCTAGAGGCAATAATAAAGTTATTATTTATTTCCTTATATCATGATAAATGTTTATTATCCATGCTAGAATTGTATTAATTAACCGGAAACATGATACATGTGTGAATACATAGACAAACAAAGTGTCACTAGTATGCCTCTACTTGACTAGCTCGTTGAATCAAAGATGGTTATGTTTCCTAGCCATAGAAAAGAGTTGTCATTTGATTAACGGGATCACATCATTAGGAGAATGATGTGATTGACTTGACCCATTCCGTTAGCTTAGCACTTGATCGTTTAGTATGTTGCTATTGCTTTCTTCATGACTTATATATGTTCCTATGACTATGAGATTATGCAACTCCCGTTTACCGGAGGAACACTTTGTGTGCTACCAAACGTCACAACGTAACTGGGTGATTATAAAGGTGCCCTACAGGTGTCTCCAAAGGTACTTGTTGGGTTGGCGTATTTCGAGATTAGGATTTGTCACTCCGATTGTCGGAGAGGTATCTCTGGGCCCACTCGGTAATGCACATCACTTAAAGCCTTGCAAGCATTGCAACTAATGAGTTAGTTGCAGGATGATGTATTACGGAACGAGTAAAGAGACTTGCCGGTAAAGAGATTGAACTAGGTATTGAGATACCGACGATCGAATCTCGCACAAGTAACATACCGATGACAAAGGGAACAACGTATGTTGTTATGCGGTCTGACCGATAAAGATCTTCGTAGAATATGTGGGAGCCAATATGAGCATCCAGGTTCCGCTATTGGTTATTGACCGGAGATGTGTCTCGGTCATGTCTACATAGTACTCGAACCCGTAGGGTCCGCACGCTTAAAGTTCGATGACGGTTATATTATGAGTTTATGTGTTTTGATGTACCGAAGGTAGTTCGGAGTCCCGGATGTGATCACGGACATGACGAGGAGTCTCGAAATGGTCGAGACGTAAGGATCGATATATTGGACGACTATATTTGGACATCGGAATGGTTCCGGGTGAGATCGGGATAATACCGGAGCACCGGGAGGTTATCGGAGCCCCCCGGGAGGTATATGGGCCGGCTTTAGTGGAAAGGAGGGGAAAGGAGCAAGGGAGGGGGCGCCCCCCCAAGCCCAATCCGAATTGGGAGGGGGGCCGGCCCCCCTTTCCTTCCTCCCTCCTTCCTCTTCCTTCCCTCTCCTACTCCAAATAGGAAAAGGAGGAGTCCTACTCCCGGTGGGAGTAGGACTCCCCCCCTTGGGCGCGCCTCCTCCTCCTGGCCGGCCCCCTCCTCCCCTCCTTTATATACGGAGGAGGGAGGCACCCCATAGACACAACAATTGATCTCTTGGATCCCTTAGCCGTGTGCGGTGCCCCCCTCCACCATAATCCACCTCGATAATATCGTAGCGGTGCTTAGGCGAAGCCCTGCGTCGGTAGAACATCATCATCTTACCACGCCGTCGTGCTAACGGAACTCTCCCTCAAAGCTCGGCTGGATCAGACTTCGAGGGACGTCATCGAGTTGAACATGTGCTGAACTCGGAGGTGCCGTGCGTTCGGTACTTGATCGGTCGGATCATGAAGACGTACGACTACATCAACCGCGTTGTGCTAACGCTTCCGCTTACGGTCTATGAGGGTACGTGGAAACACTCTCCCCTCTCGTTGCTATGCATCACCATGATCTTGCGTGGGCGTAGGAATTTTTTTTGAAATTACTACGTTCCCCAACAGTGGCATCCGAGCCAGGTTTTATGCGTTGATGTTATATGCAGGAGTAGAACACAAGTGAGTTGTGGGCGATACAAGTCATACTGCTTACCAGCATGTCACACTTTGGTTCGGCGGTATTGTTGGATGAAGCGGCCCGGACCGACATTACGCGTACGCTTACGCGAGACTGGTTCTACCGACGTGCTTTGCACACAGGTGGCTGACGGGTGTCAGTTTCTCCAACTTTAGTTGAACCGAGTGTGGCTACGCCTGGTCCTTGAGAATTTTAAAACAGCACTAACTTGACAAACTATCGTTGTGGTTTTGATGCGTAGGTAAGAACGGTTCTTGCTCAGCCCGTAGCAGCCATGTAAAACTTGCAACAACAAAGTATAGGACGTCTAACTTGTTTTTGCAGGGCATGTTGTGATGTGATATGGTCAAGACATGATGCTATATTTTATTGTATGAGATGATCATGTTTTGTAACCGAGTTATCGGCAACTGGCAGGAGCCATATGGTTGTCGCTTTATTGTATGCAATGCAATCGCCATGTAATTGCTTTACTTTATCACTAAGCGGTAGCGATAGTCGTAGAAGCAATAGTTGGCGAGATGACAACGATGCTACGATGGAGATCAAGGTGTCGCGCCGGTGACGATGGTGATCATGACAGTGCTTCGGAGATGGAGATCACAAGCACAAGATGATGATGGCCATATCATATCACTTATATTGATTGCATGTGATGTTTATCTTTTATGCGTCTTATTTCGCTTTGATTGACGGTAGCATTATAAGATGATCTCTCACTAAATTTCAAGATAAAAGTGTTCTCCCTGAGTATGCACCGTTGCCAAAGTTCGTCGTGCCCAGACACCACGTGATGATCGGGTGTGATAAGCTCTACGTCCATCTACAACGGGTGCAAGCCAGTTTTGCACACGCAGAATACTCAGGTTAAACTTGACGAGCCTAGCATATGCAGATATGGCCTCGGAACACTGAGACCGAAAGATCGAGCGTGAATCATATAGTATATATGATCAACATAGTGATGTTCACCATTGAAAACTACTCCATTTCACATGATGATCGGTTATGGTTTAGTTGATTTGGATCACATGATCACTTAGATGATTAGAGGGATGTCTATCTAAGTGGGAGTTCTTTAGTAATATGATTAATTGAACTTAAATTTATCATGAACTTAGTACCTGATAGTATTTTGCATGTCTATGTTTGTTGTAGATAGATGGCTCGTGCTGTTGTTCCGTTGAATTTTAATGCGTTCCTTGAGAAAGCAAAGTTGAAAGATGATGGTAGCAATTACAAGGACTGGGTCCGTAACTTGAGGATTATCCTCATTGTTGCACAGAAGAATTACGTCCTTGAAGCACCGCTAGGTGCCAAACTTGCTGCAGGAGCAACACCAGATGTTATGAACGTCTGGCAGAGCAAAGCTGATGACTACTCGATAGTTCAGTGTGCCATGCTTTACGGCTTAGAACCGGGACTTCAACGATGTTTTGAACGTCATGGAGCATATGAGATGTTCCAGGAGTTGAAATTAATATTCCAAGCAAATGGCCGGATTGAGAGATATGAAGTCTCCAATAAGTTCTACAGCTGCAAGATGGAGGAGAATAGTTCTGTCAGTGAGCATATACTCAGAATGTCTGGGTATAACAATCACTTGATTCAACTGGGAGTTAATCTTCCGGATGATAGCGTCATTGACAGAATTCTTCAATCACTGCCACCAAGCTACAAGAGCTTCGTGATGAACTATAACATGCAAGGGATGGATAAGACGATTCCCGAGCTCTTCGCAATGCTAAAGGCTGCGGAGGTAGAAATCAAGAAGGAGCATCAAGTGTTGATGGTCAACAAGACCACCAGTTTCAAGAAAAAGGGAAAAGGGAAGAAGAAGGGGAACTTCAAGAAGAACAGCAAACAAGTTGCTGCTCAAGAGAAGAAACCCAAGTCTGGACCTAAGCCTGAGATTGAGTGCTTCTACTGCAAACAGACTGGTCACTGGAAGCGGAACCGCCCCAAGTATTTGGCGGATAAGAAGGATGGCAAAGTGAACAAAGGTATATGTGATATACATGTTATTGATGTGTACCTTACCAGAGCTCGTAGTAGCGCCTGGGTATTTGATACTGGTTCTGTTGCTAATATTTGCAACTCGAAACAGGGACTACGAATTAAGCGAACACTGGCTAAGGACGAGGTGACGATGCGCGTGGGAAATGGTTCCAAAGTCGATGTGATCGCCGTCGGCACGCTACCTCTACATCTACCTTCGGGATTAGTTTTAGACCTAAATAATTGTTATTTGGTGCTAGCGTTGAGCATGAACATTATATCTAGATCTTGTTTGATGCGAGACGGTTATTCATTTAAATCTGAGAATAATGGTTGTTCTATTTATATGAGTAATATCTTTTATGGTCATGCACCCTTGAAGAGTGGTCTATTTTTTATGAATCTCGATAGTAGTGATACACATATTCATAATGTTGAAGCCAAAAGATACAGTGTTGATAATGATAGTGCAACTTATTTGTGGCACTGCCGTTTGGGTCATATTGGTGTAAAGCGCATGAAGAAACTCCATACTGATGGACTTTTGGAATCACTTGATTATGAATCACTTGGTACTTGCGAACCATGCCTCATGGGCAAGATGACTAAAACACCGTTCTCCGGAACTATGGAGCGAGCAACTGATTTGTTGGAGATCATACATACTGATGTATGTGGTCCAATGAATGTTGAGGCTCGTGGCGGGTATCGTTATTTTTTGACCTTCACAGATGATTTAAGCAGATATGGGTATATCTACTTAATGAAACATAAGTCTGAAACATTTGAAAAGTTCAAAGAATTTCAGAGTGAAGTTGAAAATCATCGTAACAGGAAAATAAAGTTTCTACGATCTGATCGTGTAGGAGAATATTTGAGTTACGAGTTTGGTCTACATTTGAAACAATGCGGAATAGTTTCGCAACTCACGCCACCTGGAACACCACAGCGTAATGGTGTGTCCGAACGTCGTAATCGTACTTTACTAGATATGGTGCGATCTATGATGTCTCTTACTGATTTACCGCTATCGTTTTGGGATTATGCTTTAGAGACGCCTGCATTCACGTTAAATAGGGCACCATCAAAATCCATTGAGACGACGCCTTATGAACTATGGTTTGGCAAGAAACCAAAGTTGTCGTTTCTTAAAGTTTGGGGCTACGATGCTTATGTGAAAAAGCTTCAACCTGATAAGCTCGAACCCAAATCGGAGAAATGTGTCTTCATAGGATACCCAAAGGAAACTGTTGGATACACCTTCTATCACAGATCCGAAGGCAAGACATTCGTTGCCAAGAATGGATCCTTTCTAGAGAAGGAGTTTCTCTCGAAAGAAGTGAGTGGGAGGAAAGTAGAACTTGATCGGGTAACAGTACCTGCTCCCTTATTGGAAGGTAGTTCATCACAGAAACCGGTTCCTGTGACGTCTACACCAATTAGTGCGGAAGTTAATGATGATGATCATGAAACTTCAGATTAAGTTGTTACTCAACCTCGTAGGTCAACCAGAGTAAGATCCGCACCAGAGTGGTACAGAAATCCTGTTCTGGAGGTTATGTTACTAGACCATGACGAACCTACGAACTATGAAGAAGCGATGGTGAGCCCAAATTCCGCAAAATGACTTGAGGCCATGAAATCTGAGATGGGATCCATGTATGAGAACAAAGTGTGGACTTTGGTTGACTTGCCCGATGATCGGCAAGCCATCGAGAATAAATGGATCTTCAAGAAGAAGACTGACGCTGATGGTAATGTTACTGTCTATAAAGCTCGACTTGTTGCAAAAGGTTTTCGACAAGTTCAAGGGATTGACTACGATGAGACCTTCTCACCCGTAGCGATGCTTAAGTCTGTCCGAATCATGTTAGCAATTGCCGCATTTTATGATTATGAAATTTGGCAAATGGATGTCAAAACTGCATTCCTGAATGGATTTCTGGAAGAAGAGTTGAATATGATGCAACCAGAAGGTTTTGTCGATCCAAAGGGAACTAACACAGTGTGCAAGCTCCAGCGATCCATTTATGGACTGGCGCAAGCCTCTCGGAGTTGGAATAAACGTTTTGATAGTGTGATCAAAGCATATGGTTTTATACAAACTTTTGGAGAAGCCTGTATTTACAAGAAAGTGAGTGGGAGCTCTGTAGCATTTCTGATATTATATGTGGATGACATATTGTTGATTGGAAATGATATAGAATTTCTGGATAGCATAAAGGGATATTTGAATAAGCGTTTTTCAATGAAGGACCTCGGTGAAGCTGCTTATATATTGGGCATCAAGATCTATAGAGATAGATCGAAACGCTTAATTGGACTTTCACAAAGCACATACCTTGACAAAGTTTTGAAGAAGTTCAAAATGGATCAAGCAAAGAAAGGGTTCTTGCCTGTGTTACAAGGTGTGAAGTTGAGTAAGACTCAATGCCCGACCACTACAGAAGATAGAGAGAAAATGAAAGATGTTGCCTATGCTTGTAGCGACCCGACCTCAGACGGTCAAGTCTCTGTGTTTCTGTGCCATCCCTGGATCAGTATGCTGGCACACACAGTACATCAATGTATATATCAAAGTGCAATCACATGTATAAATAACGTAAAACTGATATATACCTCATAAGTCACAGCGGAAACAAATAGTCGGGTGTGGAGTCCCATCAACGCCATCGGCAGGTTGAGTGTAGACCGTAACCCTGTACCGTACTCTTACTCGTTGGAAGAAAGTATCTGCAACATGATACGTTGCAGCCGTGTAGGTCAGTACATTGAATGTACCGGCAAGATCACAACATGAGAAAACAGATGATAAAACTATACTATATGCAATATGGCTTTGTGGCTCTGTATCTAAGTTTTGTTTTGCATAAAAGCTGGTTTTATTTTCCCTACATCAAAGAAATTCAGGAGTCTATACTACGGAGTTTCCTATCATGACATGGTTCCGCCAACCGATGTCTCATGGCCCAAATCATCATAAGTTGCCCACAATTATGTTATCAGTCCGGTGTTGAGAGTTCCGAGATAAATCCAAGTCCAGAGGCTCAAATTGTCCGTAACCGGGGACACGGCTAATCGATTAGGTTTAAACCCTCTACAGAGGTTTGTACACTTTACCCGCAAGATTCGATCCCTCTTTTTACGTTCTCGCACTTCAGGGTGTTTGAGAATAAGATGACCGAAACATGGTCTTCCAAAGAGTTCCTCTGACCACTGTCCGGTGCTCATCCAATCCTACCGTAGTTCTACATCTGCTAGCACCGTCCCAGCCAAAGTCACAACTAAGGTCAACCAAGCCAGAGCCCATAGTGACTTGCGGTTGCACAGGTAAGCTTCCGGGCATGAAGTATTCTTCTGTCTCTTTGAGTCTGGGTGAAGCTTTCCGCAAGATGTCATGGCGCTTCTCCATGCATCCCGGCCATCCACTGGTTTCTCCAGGGTGCCCGTCAACCGTCCTTCACCCAGTAGTGTGTACTGAATTCTTGTCTCGAGTCTTGAAGTCTTGAGGCCTTGAAGATGCAGTCCTCGCATATGCCATCATGGAGTTGTTGTCATTGACGTAGAGTCCTCCTTCTTCACACCACTCTCGTGCACTCATACCAAACCCCGTCTACTATAGCGTAGCATTAAAATAAATAACGTCCCGGGCTTGGTAATAGGGTGATGGGTTCCTACCTCATGCATACTACTCAACTACAAGAATTCAATATCACTACTGGAGGGTTGTTGCAAAGATGCCACTAAATGCAGTAAAAACATAGGTATGAAAGCATGGTCAAAGTGAACTTGCCTGGTATTACTTGATGAAGATAATAACGCTCTCAGAATCTTTGATAAACTATTCGTCACTCCGAGAAAATCTATATAGTCAAACATTATACTCACATAAGGAAACATACTAGCAAGCAATTTCTAACACTCACAAAAAAATCAACAAATAAAATGCAAATCACAAAGAACACAAAATAAAAAAAACCAATGAAAACTACACAAGAAAACTACTAATGAAAATTCTAAGACATAACCAAAAATAGCTTTGTCCTAAGTAAAAACTTAACAACAATTAAAACACTAAACTTATAAATTAACAGAAAATACAAAGTAAAACAACTAAGTTAACAGAAGGTATTTTTCATAAAATTTTACTTGCAAAAAGAAACAAATAAAAAGCTTTTATGAAACACTAACTATGACCTAAACAAGTTTTCATACAAAACTAAATAAAATATTTTTTTTTAAATAAAAATAAAATTTTCTTGGGTTGACTAACAGAAACAAAACTAAATTTGTCAAAAGTGACAAAAATAAATAATTTAAAACTAATAAAAACAATAAAGAAAAGACTAAAACAACACTATAACTAAAACAGTACTGTTTTGCTAAAAACTTAATTTATAATTAAACTAAAAATAAATAACTATATCCTACTGGATAGACAAAACCATAATAAAACAGTAGCAAAAAGAATCAATCAAAATATTTTATAAAACTCAAACTAGAGCCAAAACAGTGTTTGAAACATATTTGAAATAATTCAAATTTAAACTACTCAAATTTGCAAACTAAGTACGTAAACAAAAACTTCAACAAATTTGTGACACAATGCAAAAAGAATCACTCAAATTGAGTCTAAAACATAAAAGTTATAAGCAATCTAAAATTGAAACTATTTCTGTTTTTAAAACAGAAACGAAAATAAACTAAAAAAAACAAACGGGCAGGTACTACGCGTCGGGCTGCTATTGGGCCTAAGCAATGGGCGATCTGAACTAAACAACGCTCGGTCGTAACTTAACGAAACCGTGACTGTGCGGCTAAAGCAGAAAACCGGAGGAGGCCCGCTTCGATCTGAACCAATCTAAACCGTAAATAAAACCGCATAAAAACCGATCTAATACATAAAACCTACCTATTCGTTTGCATCTAATCTAGGCCGTATAATGAAGATCTAACGGCGGGGAGGATCGTCGGAGCTTACAGCGGTGGTGGTCGCCGGCGATGCGGCTCGGACGTCGTCGGCGGCGGCGCTCCGGTCGTCGGAGAGCTCCGGCGAGGGCACGGGCGGACGAGGCGTTCGACGGCGAGTCCAGCGGTGGTCGAGGCGGCGTCGTAGGTTGACGGAGGAGGTCGGCGGCGAGGTCGAGGTGGCGGTGGCGTTCGGGCGTCGGCGGTGGCGGCGCTCCGGTGGGTTTCGGGCTCGCGCGAGCGCACGGGGAGGTGCAGACGAGCGAGGGGGTTACGGTGGTGATCTCAAGTGGCGGCTAGGTGGTCGGGGTGGTGAGGTAAGGCAACAATGGTGCGGCGGTGGCGCTCGGATCCGGCGAGGAATCGGGGAGGCAGCGGTGGTCCTTGGTGCAGGGAAAGGAGTGGAACGGGTCGAGGGGGAGAGTATATATAGGGGGGGCGATTCTTGGAGGAGGGGGTGAGTCGGGGAGAGGATCCCGAGGATCACGGGATTCGGCGGCGCGGCCGGTGCGATCTGGCTCGGGCGGGGCTTGCGGAGGAAGAAGACGACGGCGGGTCCCACGCGTCAGCGAGAGAAGAGAGAGGGGAAAGGGATCGGGCGACCGAGGGAGAGGGGATTCAGGCGCGGCGCGGGTGGAGCAGGCCGGTTCGGCTTGCTGGTGGGCCGCGGGGCAGGCCGCCTGGCTGCTAGCTGGGCCTGGTCGGCCTGGCTGGCGCAAGGAGAGTTTTTTTTAACACACAAACAAAAGTAAAAAGAACCAAAAAATAAAAACTATATATAGGCATAATATATATAAAAATGTTCAGAAAAACAATTCCTAAAACATGAACTATTATAGTTCAAATAAAATCCACAAAAAATCAAATAAAGCAAACAGTGCTACTGTTGCATTAAAATCCAACAAAAATCATTTTTAAAATACCAAAATTATTTCAAAATTATTTTCTCCTAATTTTCCATTGAAGGGAATCATTTTACCCTTATTTCCATTTATTTATTTTTAGGAGAAAAATAATTTGAATAAAATCCAAATAATTCCAAATTTGAAAGGGAGTTTCAAAATACTTTCAAATGACTTTCAATTTGATTCTTTTTGACTTCCAACTCATATTTCATATAATTGAAGAAGTCATTTTATCTTCTCTCATGAAAATCATTGAGTTGCATAAAGTTTTTTTTAGAATTTGAAATATTTCCAACTGGAATTCAAATCTTTTCAAAAACCCTTTGGATTTCAAATGGAAGAAGTCATGTCATCTTCACTCTGGGGTTTTGTGTTGAAATGAATTTGAATTCATTGAGATAAAATGCAAGGATGAA
>NC_057814.1:245761751-245766722 GCF_018294505.1 Triticum aestivum
CGAGGATCACGGGATTCGGCGGCGCGGCCGGTGCGATCTGGCTCGGGCGGGGCTTGCGGAGGAAGAAGACGACGGCGGGTCCCACGCGTCAGCGAGAGAAGAGAGAGGGGAAAGGGATCGGGCGACCGAGGGAGAGGGGATTCGGGCGCGGCGCGGGTGGAGCAGGCCGGCTCGGCTTGCTGGGGGGCCGCGGGGCAGGCCGCCTGGCTGCTAGCTGGGCCTGGTCGGCCTGGCTGGCGCAAGGAGTTTTTTTTTTAACAGACAAACAAAAGTAAAAAAGAACCAAAATAATAAAAACTATATATAGGCATAATATATATATAAATGTTCAGAAAAACAATTCCTAAAACATGAACTATTTATATAGTTCAAATAAAATCCCAAAAAAAATCAAATAAAGCAAACAGTGCTACTGTTGCATTAAAATCCAACAAAAATCATTTTTAAAATACCAAAATTATTTCAAAATTATTTTCTCCTAATTTTCCATTGAAGGGAATCATTTTACCCTTATTTCCATTTATTTATTTTTAGGAGAAAAATAATTTGAATAAAATCCAAATAATTCCAAATTTGAAAGGGAGTTTCAAAATACTTTCAAATGACTTTCAATTTGATTCTTTTTAACTTCCAACTCATATTTCATATAATTGAAGAAGTCATTTTATCTTCTCTCCTGAAAATCATTGAGTTGCATAAAGTTTCCGAATTTGAAATATTTCCAAATGGACTTCAAATCTTTTCAAATTTTTTTTTATTATTTAAATGGAAGAAGTCATATCATCTTCACTCTAGGGTTTTGTGATGAAATAATTTGAATTCATGGAGATCATAAATGCAAGGGTGAAAGTTTGGGAAAGTCATTTCATTCCCTCTCATTCAACTTTCAAAAATTTCAAATTTCACTCAATTTCACACAATCAGTCACACAACAATCAAACAAACAAACATAAATATTTATTTAATATAACATTCCAAAATTTAGAATTTTGGGATGTTACAATGCTTCAGCCATAGGATCTATCATGTATGCAATGTTGTGTACCAGACCTGATGTGTGCTTTGCTATTAGTTTAGCAGGGAGGTACCAAAGTAATCCAGGAGTGGATCACTGGACAGTGGTCAAGAACATCCTGAAATACCTGAAAAGGACTAAGGATATGTTTCTCGTTTGTGGAGGTGACAAAGAGCTCGTCGTAAATGGTTACGTCGATGCAAGCTTTGACACTGATCCGGACGATTCTAAATCCCAAACCGGATACGTGTTTATATTTAATGGTGGAGCTGTCAGTTGGTGTAGTTCTAAACAAAGCATCGTAGCGGGATCTACATGTGAAGCGGAGTACATAGCTACTTCGGAAGCAGCAAATGAAGGAGTCTGGATGAAGGAGTTCATATCCGATCTAGGTGTCATACCTAGTGCATCGGGTCCAATGAAAATCTTTTGTGACAATACTGGTGCAATTGCCTTGGCAAAGGAATCGCAATTTCACAAGAGGACCAAGCACATCAAGAGATGCTTCGATTCCATTCGGGACCAAGTCCAAGTGGGAGACATAGAGATTTGCAAAATACATACGGATCTGAATGTTGCAGACCCGTTGACTAAGCCTCTTCCACGAGCAAAACATGATCAGCACCAAGACTCCATGGGTGTTAGAATCATTACTGTGTAATCTAGATTATTGACTCTAGTGCAAGTGGGAGACTGAAGGAAATATGCCCTAGAGGCAATAATAAAGTTATTATTTATTTCCTTACATCATGATAAATGTTTATTATTCATGCTAGAATTGTATTAACCGGAAACATGATACATGTGTGAATACATAAACAAACAGAGTGTCACTAGTATGGCTCTACTTGACTAGCTCGTTGAATCAAAGATGGTTATGTTTCCTAGCCATAGACACAGAGTTGTCATTTGATTAACGGGATCACATCATTAGGAGAATGATGTGATTGACTTAACCCATTCCGTTAGCTTAGCACTTAATCGTTTAGTATGTTGCTATTGCTTTCTTCATGACTTATACATGTTCCTATGACTATGAGATTATGCAACTCCCGTTTACCGGAGGAACACTGTGTGTGCTACCAAACGTCACAACGTAACTGGGTGATTATAAAGGTGCTCTACAGGTGTCTCCAAAGGTACTTATTGGGTTCGCATATTTCGAGATTAGGATTTGTCACTCTGATTGTCGCCGAGGTATCTCTGGGCCCACTCGGTAATGCACATCACTTAAAGCCTTGCAAGCATTGCAAGTAATGAGTTAGTTGCGGGATGATGTATTATGGAACGAGTAAAGAGACTTGCCGGTAAAGAGATTGAACTAGGTATTGAGATACCGACGATCGAATCTCGGGCAAGTAACATACCGATGACAAAGGGAACAACGTATGTTGTTATGCGGTTTGACCGATAAAGATCTTCGTAGAATATGTGGGAGCCAATATGAGCATCCAGGTTCCGCTATTGGTTATTGACCGGAGACGTGTCTCGGTCATGTCTACATAGTTCTCGAACCCGTAGGGTCTGCACGCTTAAAGTTCGATGACGGTTATATTATGAGTTTATGTGTTTTGATGTACCGAAGGTAGTTCGGAGTCCCGGATGTGATCGCGGACATGACGAGGAGTCTCGAAATGGTCGAGACGTAAAGATCGATATATTGGACGACTATATTTTGACACCGGAATGGTTCCGGGTGAGATCTGGATAATACCGGAGCACCGGGAGGTTATCGGAACCCCCCGGGAGGTATATGGGCCTTAATGGGCTTTAGTGGAAAGGAGGGGAAAGGAGTAAGGGAGGGGGCGCCCCCCCCCCCCAAGCCCAATCCGAATTGGGAGGGGGGCCGCCCCCCCTTTCCTTCCTCCCTCCTTCTTCTTCCTTCCCTCTCCTACTCCAAATAGGAAAAGGAGGAGTCCTACTCCCAGTGGGAGTAGGACTCCCCCCCTTGGGTGCGCCTCCTCCTCCTGGCCGTCCCACTCCTCCCCTCCTTTATATAAGGAGGAGGGGGCACCCCATAGACACAACAATTGATCTCTTGGATCTCTTAGCCGTGTTCGGTGCCCCCCTCCACCATAATCCACCTCGATAATATCGTAGCGGTGCTTAGGCGAAGCCTTGCATCGGTAGAACATCATCATCGTCACCACGCCGTCGTGCTGACGGAACTCTCCCTCAAAGCTCGGCTGGATCGGAGTTCAGGCACGTCATCGAGTTGAACGTGTGCTGAACTCGGAGGTGCCGTGCGTTCGGCACTTGATCGGTCGGATCATGAAGACGTACGACTACACCAACCGCGTTGTGCTAACGCTTCCACTTACGGTCTACGAGGGTACGTGGACACACTCTCCCCTCTCATTGCTATGCATCACCATGATCTTGCGTGTGCGTAGGATTTTTTTTGAAATTACTACGTTCCCCAACACATCATGCTTCCTCACGGACCATTGTGGCCAAAGCATACCGAGCGGGATTTTATTGTCCACGAGCAAATGAGATGGCAAAAGAAATAGTCGACAAATGTGAAGGTTGCCAGTTTTACTCCAACATGTCTCACAAGCCTGCATCAGCCCTGAAGACCATTCCACTCGTCTGGCCCTTTGCTGTTTGAGGGTTGGATATGGTTGGACCTCTGAGGACTGGTAGAAGCGGCTTCACTCATGTAGTCGTGGCAGTCGACAAGTTCACCAAATGGATTGAAGCGAAGCCTATCAAAAATCTTGAAGCTAGTACTGTTGTCAGTTTCATCAGAGATTTAACATTCAGATATGGTGTTCCGCACAGCATCATCAGTAACAATGGGTCTAACTTCGATTCTGATGAGTTCAGAGCCTTCTGCGCTTGCCAAGGCACTCGAGTCGACTATGCTTCAGTCGCCCACCCCCAGTCGAATGGACAAGCTGAAAGAGCAAACGGATTTATTCTCAAAGGACTGAAACCCCGACTGATGCGTGATCTCAAGCACGCAGCAGGTGCCTGGGTCGATGAACTTCCACCAGTGCTTTGGGGACTGAGGACAACTCCCAATCGGTCGACTGGCCGAACTCCATTCTTCTTGGTCTATGGAGCTGAAGCTGTACTTCCGAGTGACTTGCTTCACAATGCACCCCGAGTCGAGCTTTTCTCAGAAGATGAAGTAGAACAGGCATGGCAAGATGCAGTTGATCTCCTGGAAGAGGAAAGAGAGATGGCCCCGATCTGGTCGACCATCTATCAGCAAGACCTGCGTCGATTCCACGCCAGAAATGTGAGGGGTCGAGCATTTCAAGAGGGAGACTTGGTTCTTCGAGTGGATCAGCAGAAACCACACAAGCTTGCTCCTGCCTGGGAAGGCCCCTTCATTGTCACCAGAGTGCTCCAGAACAGAGCGTACCACCTTTACAACGTCGAGCACAAGAAAGACGAGCCACACGCTTGGAATGCGGAGTTGCTCCGCCCCTTTTACACTTAAGCATTCAGACTGTTGAGATGTAATAAGAAATACCTTCTAGTTTGATTATCAAAGACACAATTTTACAGTCTCCTAAATGATTGCTCTTTCTTTTTTATATGTTTTAAATCCCCCAGTGGGTGCCTTAGATGCGAATCCGTTTCGCCTAAGTTTGAAAAAAAAATCATGTCGAGTGAAGAGAAAGCCTCTCACTCGGAGGCTTAGCTGTGAATCTGTTTCGCCTAAGTTTAAAAAAATCCTACCGAGTGGTGAGCAAGCCTCTCACTCGGAGGCTTAGCTGCGAATCCGTTTCGCCTAAGTTTTAAAAAAATCCTACCGAGTGGTGAGCAACCCTCCCACTCGGGGGCTTAGCTGCAGTCCAGTACTCGCCTAAGTTTGAAAAATCCTACCGAGTGGTGAGCAACCCTCCCACTCGGGGGCTTAGCTGTAGTCCAGTACACGCCTAAGTTTGAAAAATCCTACCGAGTGGTGAGCAACCCTCCCACTCGGGGGCTTAGCTGCAGTC
>NC_057814.1:245766807-245767078 GCF_018294505.1 Triticum aestivum
CTACCGTGTGGTGAGCAACCCTCCCACTCGGGGGCTTAGCTGCAGTCCAGTACTCTCCTAAGTTTGAAAAATCCTACCGAGTGGTGAGCAACCCTCCCACTCGGGGGCTTAGCTGCAGTCCAGTACTCGCCTAAGTTTGAAAAATCCTACCGAGTGGTGAGCAACCCTCCCACTCGGGGGCTTAGCTGCAGTCCAGTGCTCGCCTAAGTTTGAAAAATCCTATCGAGTGGTGAGCAACCCTCCCACTCGGGGGCTTAGCCGCAGTCTAGTA
>NC_057814.1:245767348-245812357 GCF_018294505.1 Triticum aestivum
CTAAGTTTGAAAAATCCTACCGAGTGGTGAGCAACCCTCCCACTCGAGGGCTTAGCTGCAGTCCAGTACTCGCCTAAGTTTGAAAAATCCTACCGAGTGGTGAGCAACTCTCCCACTCGGAGGCTTAGCTGCAGTCCAGTACTCGCCTAAGTTTGAAACCCATCCCTATCCGCAAGGACGACGAGGTGCAGGTCGAATGCAACCTTCTCCTCAAAGATACGCCACAAGTACAACTACGCTCTATCCCTATCCGCAAGGACGACGAGGTGCAGGTCGACTGCAACCTTCTCCTCGGAGCTACGCCAGAAGTACAACGTACGCTCCATCCCTATCCGCAAGGACGACGAGGTGCAGGTCGACTGCAACCTTCTCCTCAGAGCTACGCCACAAGTACAAGGTGCACTCCATCCTCATCTGCAAGGACAACGAGGTGCAGGTCGACTAGAATCTCCTCCTCAGAGCTGCATCTCAAGTACAAAGATTATTCCGAGTGAAGAACAAGTTCCACTCGAAGGCAAACACAAGCATATTCAGAGATAAACCAAGTTCAGATAAATCCTAAGGTTCCGGACCACGGATCAAAAGTACTCGAGCATCAAGCCCGAAGAAGTTTAACGATTACACAATCATTCGGCATTCCGAGGCAAATAAAGGTGGAGCGTAATGTTTTTTGGTCACTCGTCAGGAGAAGGACTGGCTGGGTCGCAGAAACTGTCAAGGTCTATGATGTCTGCGATGCGAGTGGCGGCGTCAAGGAAAGTGTCCATGAAGGACTGGAAAGTGTGCCTTTTTGTGTTAGCAACCTTGAGCTCTGCCAACTTGTCTTTGTTGACATCCTTGCAGTGCACTCGAACCAGGGACAGGGCGACATCGGCGCCACAGCAAGCAGATGACTTCTTCCATTCTTGCACTCGGTCAGGTATTTGATTCAGTCGAGCCATCAGAGACTCGAGGTCTTGAGACAGTTCCGCTTGAGGCCAGAGTTCAACATCAACACGAGTCATCGCCGCCTTCAGGCGGGCAAGATAAGCAACCGCGTTGTCCATGCGAGATTCCAACCGCAGCACATTCATTGCGACGCCATCTTTGACTGGGCAATTTATGGGATCGAGACCCGTTTCGACCCGCCCAGTTTTTGCTTCAAAGTCGTGGCAAAGTTCTGCACAGTCGAGTAAATGGTGAGTCGACAATATAATAAGACCTGTCAATCGACCATAACAAGTCAGTCGAACATCAGTACCTTCAAGCTGTAAGACCAGTTTTGCAGCAAGCTCGCCCAGATAAGATTCCAACTCGCCCTTCTTGGCTTTGAGGCTCCCAATCTCGTCAGTCAGCTTGTCCTTGTCTTTCTTCAGTCACTCGACCTCCCGATTGGCATCAGAGACAACAGTCTTCCGTTTGGAGTTCTCTTCTTCTAACTTGCTGACTGAAGCAAGCTTCTTGTCAGCAAGTGTCGTTTTCTCTCGCGCCTCCTTCTGCGTGGCAGCAAGATCCAGATCCTTCTTCTCCAGAGCCTGCTTCATTTTCTCTAAAGAAATAACATTCTTCAGACGAGCTTGGAGTTGACGGTTTTCACTATGTATATCTGCTCGAGTGGAATCACTCGGTTCAAAAAAATGGAAAGGAAAAGTGCCAGTCGTAAGATGGACAGTCGATGATTGGTTACCTCCCATGGCAGCTACTTCATCACGAGCAGTCTTGAGATTCTTCTTGGCCAGTTCCAGATCAACGTTGAGGCTGATTTGCTGCTTGTTCAGTGTAGAAAGTTGAGCCCCAAGATCACAAGATTTCTGCAGTCAATATATAAGACATATCAGTCGACAAAAACAAAAGAGCATCATAGTGAAAGTTACTCTAAGACTACCGCCGAATCAAACATTCAACGGTAGTCTCGGGGACTACACCCAGTGGGTGCACTTAGCGTGCCCCCACTGGTTTGATTCAACACTCGTCATGGTCTGTCCAGCTCGAGTCAAAAAAAAGAAGCGAAGAAAGTTGTTCTCAGACCATAGTCGACTGCCCGCAGTCCACCACGGTCTCGGGGACTACACCCAGTGGTTGCACTTAGCGTGCCCCCACTGGTTCAGATTTTCACTCGGCATGATCCGCCCAGGCCGAGTGAGAAAATTCAGATACTCATACCACAGTCGACTGCCCGCAGTCAACTATGGTCTCGGGGACTACACCCAGTGGGTGCACTCAGCGTGCCCCCACTAGTTCAAAAATTCAATCGACTCAATCCAAGTCGACTCAAGTGGAAGACCTATACAACTTTAAGGCAGACAAACCCCAGTGGGTGGTCGGATGAGAAATAAGATCAGTCGGATATCAACTAACCTGGACATTGGTCTGCAGAGCAGCGCCGGCGTTGAAGGCCACCTGACTAGCCTCGTGCACCACTTTCATCTGCCCCATCACAAGATTCAACTAAAGAAGAGCTTCCTTGGCGGCACTCGCTGGGTCGTCTGGAGTTTGGTACACAGTGAAAAGCGATGATGGCAGGGCAGTCGAAGCAGCCATTGGGTCTGATGCGTGGAGATGTATTGGAACAGCAGGGGCCTGAGCAGCTGACCTTGATGGACAGTCAGTCGACGGTGGGATAGCGAAAGTGACATTGGTGCGAGCCAGATCTGTGGATCGCTCGACCGCCGTCCTAGGCATCAGTGTCGACTGAGGAACCTGAACCTCAGGTGCTTTCCCGCTCAGTCCTTTGTCCCTCCTCCTCCTTTCCCTCAGAGGCGCTTCTTCTTCATCGTCCGGAAGCACAACAACGTCTCGCGGAGCTGCAGCAAACAGAAAAAATTAGAGAGACAATTGACGAACAATCCAGTCGACCGAATAAATTCGAGTTGGGCAGACTTACTGGCTTTGGAGGTAGCTGCGTCATCGGTTTCCTCATCATCTGGGACCTTGTCGATATCCATATCAGTCGCTGCAGAGGCCGGGCTAGAAAAGTTCATCATTCACTTGGTCAGGACAGGAGAATCAGTCGGAGCAAGAAAACACGGGAAGAACATTTACCCAGAAGCAACAGGAACATCCATCTTGATCTTAGGCAAGGTCTTCCGGGCCTTCGAGGGATTGATCTTGGGCTGCTTGGTGACTTTCTCAGCCAGCTCTGGAGTCAAAGACCGAGCGCGCTTTTGAGATGGAGCGCTCGAGGCCACAGCCTTACCGCGCCTGCCCGCGGGATCATGGTGCTGCTTGGATCGACGTTCTGAACGAGGCGGTGAGTCAACTACCTCCTCGTCGTCTGACTCGTCGCTCTCATCTTCATCATCGTCGTCTGGTGACTCCCATTCACCACTCTCCTCTATGTTGTCCTCGCCCTCATGATCCGGCTCCAGAGCTTGTTCACCATTGGGCATTGAGTACATCTCTGTGTAAATCTGCAAGACAAGAAGTCGAGTGGAAATCAGTCGGATTAACAAATAGTCGGGAAACGCATCCAAATGCAATCGGTCATAGCGGCCAAACCTTGTCTGGTTGGTTGCTGTCGCTGAAAGGGTCGACTCTCCTGGCGCCCCTCGGGTTGTCCTTGTTTCCGGTGATGCTCCTCAGCCATTGGGCCACTGTTTTGGCCGGCACCTCCTCTGGATGAACACGAGCGGTGTCGCCGGCTCCGGAGTACATCCACATGGAGTGGTCGTGGGCCTGGAGCGGTTGAATGCGCCGACTGAGGAACACCTCCAACAAATCCATGCCGATGACGCCTTGGTTGATCAGCTGGACCACCCTCTCGACCAGCATGCCTGTCTCTGCCTTCTCCGCGGCGGTCACTTTCAACGAAGAAGGAGTCTGAACACGATCGAAAGAAAAAGGAGGAAGTCCAGTCGACTGGCCTGGAGTCGCGACATCCTGGTAGTAGAACCAGGTTGACTGCCAGCCTCTGACCGACTCAGGAAGAGTCATCGAAGGGAAAGAACTCCTCTTCCTCTTCTGGATACCCAAACCCCCACACATCTAGATAACGTGGGTTTTCTCGTCATTCGAATTTGCTTTCTTCACCGTCTGGGATCGGATGGTGAAAATGTGCTTGAAAAGACCCCAGTGCGGTCGACACCCCAAGAAAGTCTCGCACATGGAAACGAACGCAGCAAGATATGTGATGGTGTTGGGAGTAAAATGATGGAGGTGGGCCCCGAAGAAATTCAAGAAACCCCGGAAAAAAGGATGCGGAGGAAGCGAGAAACCACGGTCGACATGGGTGGCTAACAGAACGCACTCACCCGGCCGCGGCTGCGGTTCCGTCTCCCCCTCCGGCAACCGGGCAGCTTTGTGGATGATAAGTCCGGACTCGGCCAGCTCATCCAAATCTTCCTGCCGAATCGAATATCGGATCCAATCACCCTGGATCCAACCTGACGGCAGCCCCAAGCGCGACAAAGACCCCCGATTCGTCTTCTTGCCTTTCGCCGCCCCCGTCGCCTTCTTCGCTCGTTCTAGCACCGCCGTCTTTTCCTTCCCCATGGCGGCGGAGCGGCGGCGTCGAGAGTGGAGAAGCCGGATGCGGTGGAGGAGCAAGAGGAGGAAGAAGGAGAATGGACGCGCACAGTGCAGACACCTCGGCCTCGCCGCTTTTAAAGGCCCACTTCTGAGTGGCTGACGCATGGGCCCGGGTGATCCTGTCAAATCCCTCAACAGTCGCATGCGGGATACGTGGCGAAAAAGGTGGTGCGGAAATCGAAACGTTCCTATTTATCCACTCCGCTTGCCACGGCGCGCTCCGCCCGGCGCGCTTCCCCCGAAATTTTGAATCCCGTGAAATCCGGGATCCACCGTAACCAATCACACCAAAGATTTCGCCTCAAAGACAACACTCGACGGGTGACGCTATAAAACCAATCGACAATTTCTGAATCGATCAAGGCGACTGAAACGAAGCCGAAGTTTCAACACTGGCCTCCGGTCAGAGATGAATAGTTGAGAAACACAAGAGTCAAAGCAAGATCAACTTCAACCTTCTTTTCACTCGGACCTCAATCCATTCGGGGGCTAATGATGAGGACATAGACCTGGGGTAGGGTAATAGACCTAACCTATATGTCCTATCCAAGGTCACTGTCTTAGAAGCAAAGAAGCTCAAGAGACAACAGGGAGGGCCCAACAAAGGTGTCAAGTACAATCCACTCGACCTACCAGTCACTCGGAGACCCCTCCTTCCTTAGGTCACTCGACCACCCGATCATTCGACCATGCAAGAATCCATTTGACCTATTTGAAGACTAGGAGTCATCCAGAACAGCAACGGGCAAGCGTCCACTCTGTAGTCTTTAAGGCCATTAAGGCATTTAAGGTTGGCGTTACCAGCAACGCCACCTCTTTATGTACACTGAACTCTTGGTAACGGAGGATGGCCGGGGTCCTGGCACACTCTATATAAGCCACCCTCCTCCTCTGGCACAAGGGTTCGCACCCCCTGTAACACACACACGCATAATCCAGTCGACCGCCTCCGGTCTCTGAGACGTAGGGCTATTACTTCCTCCGTGAAGGGCCTGAACTCGTAAAACTCGTGCGTACAACTTCGCCATAGCTAGGATCTTGCCTCTTCATACCTACCCCCTATTCTACTGCCAGTATTAGATCCACGACACATTGTACAATTTTTGTGTACATGTAATTTTTATACACATTTAATGTATTTTTAAATACATGATTAACATTTTTCAAAATATTTGTTTTGAGCTAAATATTTAAATATATTAAACACTTTCTTCAATACATGTTAAGATTTTAAATATCACAGACATTTTTATAATGCTACAACATTTTAAAATGATGCTAACAATTGTTTTAGATGACGTTAACATATTTCGAATTCATGAAGTTAAGAAAATTTAAGTTCGGAAATATTTGTAGTTTTAATATTTTACAACAATATTAACAATGCAAAAAAAGAATGGGTGAACAACGAAAATTGAAAGAAATGTTCGACTCGCTACTAGTCGAGTGACTTTGTCCTGGAGTACGAGGTGCTAACCATGTCGGCCTATAAGTCATGGGCCGGGCCGAGGACCCAGAGACAATGAAGAATGGGCCATGGTTATCATGGTCCCCAGCATAATCATGGTGGAATCCTACGCAGACTTGGGGCACCCTTCAAGATATGTTCAAATCATCGGCAAGCTTATCCCTATATGTAATTGAACTATATGTAACCCTAGGTATCCCTGGTCCCTATACAAGCCGAGGGGTTTAGCCCATAGGGTTAAGTTAGAATCATGCACATACGAACTCGAGGTAGATCATCATGTGTACATTGTACTCCATCACAATCAATACAACAAAAGCAGGACGTAGGGTTTTACCTCTTCGAGAGGGCCCGAACCCAGGTAAACATCATGTCTCTTGTTCGTCCTCTTACTATCTAGCCAAGATCACCAGATCAGGACTCCCTACCCAAGTTCTGTTGGATTTAACCCTGACATTGGTGGCCCATACAGGTCCCACTGTGTGGTCAAACAGTTTGGTGGCATCATCGCTCGACGATCAGAACTGTTCCGGCGTAGTTTCTACGCCGGAGTGTCTAAACCTCGGTTCAACCGGAGCACTGGAGAAAGTTGAAGCTCCAACATCTCGTTGGGACATCGATCTCTACAACCTAAACCTTGTGGACGCTTCCTCTGCCATGATGCTAGATCAGGCCGAGGAACCACAAATGCCCATCACCCAAGCACAACCAGCTGCAAAGTGAAGATTATGTTTCACCGGACCAAGCCTGGAGCTCAGATCCGATGACCTACGACAACAGCCAGAATAGCCATGCCATACAGACGATCCCGAGGTCCACACTTCAAAAACCTCGCTATGGAGGCTGATGTCAGATCCGTTTGGAAAAAAATTCTCTCCCACCCACCTCCCATGTCAACTATTGCCCCGATAACTTAGGGTAGCCAACATAGGGGATCTAGATCTCATCGTTCATAAGACAAAAGAAACAATTCGACAATTCTGGATGTGATTCCTGTTCGTAAAGAACAAAATCCCAGACTGCCCAGACGAGGATGCCTTAGCAGCTTTCCATCATAACTGTTACGATGGAGGAATTAGAAACCATAGCACGGAAGCACCTTAGAATGTTTGTGAGCTATCAGATATAGTCACAAGATACCGCATTATAGAGGATGCTTGGTTAGCTAATCTACGGTACCAGAATCCAAGGCAGGAATAACCCAAGCCAGGTGAGGATGGAAAACACATGCATCATAGCCGTCGCCCAAAGCGCTCCAGCACCAATAGACCCGATGATCAACCGGCACGGAAGAAAAACAACAACTAGTCAAGGGACCCAATCAATGCTAGACACGATATCGGACCAGCCATGTGCAATTCACTCTATCTCCTCGGGCAAATCACCGACACACGGGCTTCGAGCGTGTTGGATTATCAGGTAGGTGGCAAAGGGAGGAGTGGAACTCCTTGACAACCCTAGTGTGCTGACAAGATGAGAAATCATACATAATCATGACGAGAAATCGTATGAACACGAGGAGGTCCTAATGATATACGAAACTCAATCCTTGAGAAATCAGCGGAAAAGAGCTCTTCGAGAGATTTGCCACATCAACCATGTAGTAACCTCGGATAAGAGATGGTCACATATGTCGATCACTTTTGATCAGATCGCATCTCTGGGTCACATGGTTCCAGGACAAGCACAACATGCACCGGCAAACGTTCTTTGTCGGCCGCGCTTGCAGCCCACCCTGCACGCCGTGTGTGCTCTCACTGAGCCCACCCAGAGTGTGTGGCCATACGTGGGTGCGCGGCCTGCCGCTATGGTGCCAACACCCTCTCCCTCTGTTGGGAAACATAGTAGAAAATAAAAAAATGCCCTACGAACACCCAGGAACAATATGACGATGCACTAACGGTTTGGATTTGATCATTACTGACTCCGAGTTGCAGCGGAAGAAGATGAGCCGGTGTAGATCATACTTGGAGTCCCTCGAACCGCAGATGAACGATCATGTGAACTTCTGACAAATAGTCCCTCAAACTTAAAACAAAAAGCAAAGCCTCTCTATGAGTTGCAGGCGTATGGTCTTCACGATCCGGCAGCGCTTCGCCATCCAGAGCTAATCATCGCCGAAGAATTAGAGGGAGGAGATTAGAACCACATTGGGCTTCTAACTATGTGGACTATAGGATCTAGGTCTAGCTCTAATTACATCAACTAGGATTAATTAAAACTAGAACTAGTGGGCGCTCCAAAACTTGTGCAGAGAAAAGGTGCAAAAGCCTCTAGTATATATAGGTTGGAGGGGGAGGAGGGGGCGCCATGATTACCCACAAGTATAGGGTATCATAACAGTTTCCGAGGGTAGAATATTCAACCCAAATTTATAGATTCGACACAAGGGGAGCCAAAGAATATTTTTAAGTATTAGCAGTTGAGTTGTCAATTCAATCACACCTGGAGATTAAATATCTGCAGCAAAGTGATTAGTAGCACAGTAATATGATAGTTTTGACAGTAGTGGTAACAGTAGCAATAGTAACGATAACAGCAGTAACAGTTTTGTAGCAATTGTGACAGTAGTAATGGCAATAGTAACTTAGCAAGATCAATATGTGGAAAACTCGTAGGCATTGGACCAGGGCACCCCCTCCGGTGGTTCTTGGTTCCAATATTTTTTATGTATTCTGAAATAATTCTCGGAAAAGTTTCGTCCAATTTCGAGAACTTTTATTTCTGCACAAAAAACAACACCATGGTAGTTCTGAGTCCGGGCTAGTTTCATTCAAATCATGAAAATTAGAGTCCAAAACAAGATCAAGAGCGTTAGGAAAAGTAGATACGATGGAGATGTATCACGCTACAAGGAGGGGAATGACTCCCCTCCTTGCGCTGGCCAAGGGGGGAAGGAGCAATCCTTCCCTGCCCCTAATTCGTCCTCCCAAGTGGAAAGGGGGGTGCCTCCCACTATTGGGCCCTTGTGGCCCAATTCTCCTTCCACCAGTTGGCCTTTTAAAGCCCGTTGATATTTCATTATATATAAAAACCTTCTAAAAATTACTAGAGCCTTTTATTATTATTCAACATGTCCGGAAAATTTCCACCTATATATTATTTATCGCTAATACTCGGTATTGCCCGATAAACTCCAAAACCCTTCCGGTTCCTCTTGAAACTATTTCGAATATTAATGAAACTATTTCACAAATTAACACTTGGTACTCTCGTTCTACTAACACTTAGCAGATCGTGATTAACTTAAGCTTGTGACCATGTAGGTTCGGTAAAACATAAACATGAACAAAATCCCTTTGTTCAATGACTGATGGCAGAACCGTGGACATCCATAATGATACCCATGAATACACGAATGCATTCAAGTGAACCTTTGGTTATCATGTGCTATTCCCATTGCTTCACGATACTTTACAAAACCCGAGAAGTATCGGTGTCATCTTGAGCCATACACATGCTCACTATACCGATCTCCTCGTTACCGGTTCTGTTCTTCTTTCTCGTTGATATATTCTGGCATCCCTGATGTCTACTATGCAACCTTATTCTTGTAGACGTTGTTGGGCCTCCAAGTGCAGAGGTTTGTAGGACAGTAGCAAATTTCCCTCAAGTGGATGACCTAAGGTTTATCAATCCGTGGGAGGCATAGCATGAAGATAGTCTCTCTCAAACAACCCTGCAACCAAATAACAATGAGTCTCTTGTGTCCCCTACACACCCAATACAATGGTAAATTGTATAGGTGCACTAGTTCGGCGAAGAGATGGTGATACAAGTGCAATATAGAAGGTAGATATAGGTTTTTGTAATCTGAAAATATAAAAACAGCAAGGTAACTAATGATAAAAGTGAGCACAAATGGTATTGCAATGCGTTGAAACAAGGCCTAAGGTTCATACTTTCACTAGTGCAAGTTCTCTCAACAATAATAACATAATTGGATCATATAAGTATCCCTCAACATGCAACAAAGAGTCACTCCAAAGTCACTAATAGTGGAGAACAAACGAAGAGATTATTGTAGGGTACGAAACCACCTCAAAGTTATCCTTTCTGATCGATCTATTCAAGAGTCCATGGTAAAATAACACGAAGCTATTCTTTTCGTTCGATCTATCATAGAGTTCGTACTAGAATAACACCTTAGGACACAAATCAACCAAAACCCTAATGTCACCTAGATACTCCAATGTCACCTCAAGTATCCACGGGTATGATTATACGATATGCATAACACAATCTCAGATTCATCTATTCAACCAACACAAAGAACTTCAAAGAGTGCCCCAAAGTTTCTACCGGAGAGTCAAGACGAAAACGTGTGCCAACCCCTATGCATAAGTTCACAATGTTACGGAACCCGCAAGTTGATCACCAAAACATACATCAAGTAGATCACGTGAATATCCCATTGTCACCACAGATAAGCACATGCAAGACATACATCAAGTGTTCTCAAATCCTTAAAGACTCAATCCAATAAGATAACTTCAAAGGGAAAACTCAATCCATTACAAGAGAGTAGAGGGGGAGAAACATCATAAGATCCAACTATAATAGCAAAGCTCACGATACATCAAGATCATGCCAAATCAAGAACACGAGAGAGAGAGAGAGAGAGAGAGAGATCAAACACATAGCTACTGGTACATACCCTCAGCCCCAAGGGTGAACTACTCCCTCCTCGTCATGGAGACCGCCGGGATGATGAAGATGGCCACCGGTGAGGGATCCCCCCTCCGGCAGGGTGCCGGAGTAGGGTCCCGATTGGTTTTTGGTGGCTATAGAGGCTTGCGGCGGCGGAACTCCCGATCTAGGTTATATTCTGGAGATTTCTGTATTTATAGGAATTTTGGCGTAGGTCTCACGTCAAGAAGGTGCCCGAGTCATCCACGAGGTAGGCCCATGCGCCCGGGGGGGTGGGCGTGCCCCCCACCCTCGTGGACGGCCTGGGAATCTTCTGGCCCAACTCTTTTACTCCGGGGTCTTCTTTTGGTCCATATAAAATGTCAAAAATTGGCACATTAATTGGACTCCGTTTGGTATTCCTTTTCTGTAAAACTCAAAAACAAGGAAAAAACAGAAACTGGCACTAGGCTCTAGGTTAACAAGTTAGTCCCAAAAATCATATAAAATAGCATATAAATGCATATAAAACATCCTAGATGGATAATATAATAGCATGGAACAATAAAAAATTATAGATATGTTGGAGACGTATCAAGCATCCCCAAGCTTAATTCCTGCTCGTCCTCGAGTAGGTAAATGATAAAAACAAAATTTTTGATGTGGAATGCTACCTAACATATTTATCAATGTAATCTTCTTTATTGTGGCAAGAATATTCAGATCCATAAGATTCAAGACAAAAGTTTAATATTGACATAAATATAATAATACTTCAAGCATACTAACTAAGCAATCATGTCTTATCAAAATAACATGGCCAAAGAAAGTTCATCCCTACAAAATCATATAGTTTGGTCATGCTCCATTTTCGTCACACAAGAATGCTCTCATCATGCACAACCCCGATGACAAGCCAATCAATTGTTTCATACTTTAGTAATCTCAAACTTTTTTCAACTTCCACGCAATATATGAGCGTGAGCCATGGACATAGCACTATGGGTGGAATAGAATATGATGATGGGGGTTGTGTGGAGAAGACAAAAAAGGAGAAAGTCTCACATTGACGCGGCTAATCAACGGGCTATGGTGATGCCCATTAATTGATGTCAATGCGAGGAGTAGGGATTGCCATGCAACGGATGCACTAGAGCTATAAATGTATGAAAGCTCAACAAAAGAAACTAAGTGGGTGTGCATCCAACTTGCTTGCTCACGAAGACCTAGGGCATTTGAGGAAGCCCATTGTTGGAATATACAAGCCAAGTTCTATAATGAAAAATTCCCACTAGTATATGAAAGTGACAGAATAAGAGACTCTCTATCATGAAGATCATGGTGCTACTTTGAAGCACAAGTGTGGAAAAAGGATAGTAGCATTGTCCCTTATTTTTTTCTTTTTTGGGCCTTCCTTTTTTTATTGGGACAATTGCATTTTTAACCCTAGTTGGTTCCTACCCACGGGTTTTGCCCTTACTTTTCGAGCTTGCTCAGTTTTGCCCTTACCTTTTCCATCGTGGTCCCTCGAATGCCCTTTGACCGTTTGACCAAAACGTTGAAAATTCAAAACTAATTCATATGAACTCAGAAAAATGCAAATAAGATATGAAAATGTTCAGATAAACAATACCTTTATGTGCATATCATTTGCATTCAGGACAAAAACACCCTTTAAATGACCTGAGGTAATTAATGGTATTAACATTATTAAAAATAAAAAGGTATAAAAAATATATTTTTCATGAATAAAAATTACATGCAAATGTAGGTGATGTTTTCTGAACATCCAGATATCTTATTTGCATTTTTCTGAGTTTGTATCATCTTGTTATGAATGTTCTAACGACTTTGATCATTATTTGGAAACTTCATAAAAAATGGATACGAACTCAGCAAAATGCAAAAAAGATATCAGGATGTTCAGGAAACATCACCTACATTTGCATGTAATTTTTATTCATGAAAAAAATATTGTTTATACCTTTTTATTTTTAATAATGTTAATAACATTAATTACCTCAGGTAGTTTAAAGGGTGCTTTTGTCCTAAATGCAAATGATATGCACATAAAGGTAATGTTTGTATGAACATTTCGATACCTTATTTGCATTTTTCTGAGTTCATATGAATTAGTTATGAATTTTCAAAGTTTTGGTTAAACGGTCAAAGGGCATTCGAAGGACCTCGATGGAAAAAGTAAGGGCAAAACCCGTCGGTAGGAACCAACTAGGGGCAAAAATGCAATTGTCCCTTTTTTATTTGGCATTTCTTTTTTTGGCCTTTCTCTTTTTTTATTGGGACAATTCTCTATTAATGATGATCATCACACTTCTATTTATTTACAACTCAATGATTGCAACTCGATACTAGAACAAAATATGACTCTATATGAGTGCATCCGGCGGTGTATTGGGATGGGCAATGAATCAAGAGTGACATGTATGAAAAATTATGCATGGTGGCTTTGCCACGAATACAATGTCAACTACATGATCATGCCAGGCAATATGACAATGATGAAGCGTGTCATAATAAACGGAATGGTGTAAAGTTCCATGGCATTATATCTCGGAATGGCTATGGAAATGACATAATAGGTAGGTATGGTGGCTGTTTTGAGGAAGATATAAGGAGGTTTATGTGTGATAGAGCGTATCATATCACGGGGTTTGGATGCACCGGGGAAGTTTGCACCAACTCTCAAGGTGAGAAAGGGAAATGCACGGTACCGAAGAGGCTAGCAATGATGGAAAGGTGAGAGTGCGTATAATCCATGGACTCAACATTAGTCATAAAGAACTCACATACTTATTATAAAATCTACAAGTCATCAAAAACCAAGCATTACGCACATGCTCCTAGGGGGATAGATTGGTAGGAAAAGACCATCGCTCGTCCCCGACCGCCACTCATAAGGTAGGCAATCAAAGAACACCTCATGTTTCAAATTTGTCACACAACGGTTACCATACGTGCATGCTACGGGACTTGCAAACTCCAACACAAGTATTTCTCAAATTCCCAATTACTCAACTAGCACAACTCTAATATCACCATCTTCATATCTCAAAACAATCATCAAGTATCAAACTTCTCATAGTATTCGATGCACTCTATATGAAAGTTTTTATTATACCCATCTTGGATGCCCATCATATTAGGACTAGTTTCATAACCAAAGAAAATTACCATGCTGTTTAGGACTCTCAAAATAATATAAGTGAAGCATGAGAGCTCGTCTATTTCTTCAAAATAAAAGCACCGCCGTGCTCTAAAAGGATATAAGTGAAGCACTAGAGCAAATGACAAACTACTCCAAAAGATATAAGTGAAGATCAATGAGTAGTCGAATAATTATGTAACTATGTGAATACTCTCTAACATTTAAGAATTTCAGATCTTAGGATATTATAAAAACAGCAAGCAAAACTAAATAAAATGACATTGCAAGGATAGCACATATCATATGAAGAAGCAAAAACTTAGGCTCAACCAAAACTCACCGATAATTGTTGAAGAAGAAAGGTGGGATGCCAACCGGGGCATCCCCAAGCTTAGATGCTTGAGACTTCTTGAAATATTAACTTGGGATGCCTTGGGCATCCCCAAGCTTGAGGTTTTGTGTCTCCTTAATTCCTTCCATATCGCGGTTTCCCTAAATCTTAAAAGGTTCATCCTCACAAAATTGGAACGATACACAAAACTCAACAAGAACTTGTGAGATAGGTTAGTATAAATCCATGCAAAACCTTATCATTCTCTACTGTAGAAAATCACTAAAATTATTATATAACATTGAATACTAAATGCCCCTGCATATTTATAAGTGCTATCCTCAAATAGAATCATTAAACAAGTAATCATATGCAAACATAACAGTCTGTAAACAGAACAATCTGTAAAGAATGCAAGAAAATTCATACTTCTCTAATTCCAAAAATTCTGAAAAATTACCACACTGTAGATAATTTGTTGTTACTCATTGTGTAAAAATTTCAAGATTTTATCATGTTCTGACTATTCACAAATATTCAAAACATAACAGCAAACTTTCTGTTTTCAAACAGCAACATATAGACTTGAAAAATAAGCATGGTAAAGGCTATACTTGACCTTTTTATTGAACTAAAAGATGCAAAACATTACTCTAAATAGCAGCAAGCAAATCAAACTAAAATAAAATGACGCCCCAAGCAAAACTCATATCATGTGGTGAATAAAAATATAGCCTCAAGTAAATTTACCGATGAACGAAGACGAAAGAGGGGATGCCATCTGGGGCATCCCCAAGCTTAGGCTCTTGGTTGTCCTTGAATATTACCTTGGGGTGCCTCGGGCATCCCCAAGCTTAGGCTCTTGCCACTAATTATTCCATAGTCCATCGAATCTTTACCCAAAACTTGAAAACTTCACAACACAAAACTCAACAGAAAACCCGTAAGCTCCGTTAGTATAAGAAAATAAATCACCACTTAGGTACTGTTGTGAACTCATTCTAAATTCATATTGGTGTAATATCTACTGTATTCCAACTTCTCTATGGTTCATACCCTCTGATACTACTCATAGATTCATCAAAATAAGCAAACAACACATAGAAAACAGAATCTGTCAAAAACAGAACAGTCTATAGTAATCTGTATCATTCGAATACTTCTGTAACTCCAAAAATTCTGAACTAAATTGGTGGACGTGAGGAATTTGTCTATTAATCTTATGCAAAAAGAATCAACCAAAAAGCACTCTGCAGTAAAAATGGCAGCTATTCTCGTGAGCGCAAAAAGTTTCTGATTTTTACAGCAAGATCGCATAGACTTCACCCAAGTCTTCCCAAAGGTTCTACTTGGCACAAACAGTAATTAAAACATGAAACCACATGTAACCAGAGGCTAGATGAATTATTTATTACTAAACAGGAGCAAAAAGCAAAGAACAAAAGTAAAATTGGGTTGGCTCCCAACAAGCGCTGACGTTTAACGCCTCTAGCTAGGCATGATGGTTTCAATGATGCTCACATAAAAGATAAGAATTGAAACATAAAGAGAGCATCATGAAGAATATGACTAGCACATTTAAGTCTAACCCACTTCCTATGCATAGGGATTTTGTGAGCAAACAACTTATGGGAACAATAATCAACTAGCATAGGAAGGCAAAACAAGCATAACTTCGAAACTTTAAGCACATAGAGAGGAAACTTGATATTATTGCAGTTCCTACAAGCATATGTTCCTCCCTCATAATAATTTTCAGTAGCATCATGAATGAATTCAACCATATAACCAGAACATAAAGCATTCTTTTCATGATCTACTTGCATAGAAATTTTATTACTCTCCACATAAGCAAAATTCTTCTCTTTCGGAATAGTGGGAGTATCATAAGAGACTCGAATACTATAAATTGTTTCCATGTTAAAAGAGTAGTGTTCAGAAAAAGGGTAATCATAATCATGACAAGTTTTATAAATATAATCATCACTACTCTTTATAGCATAAGTGTCATCACAATAATCATCATAAATAGGAGGCATGCTATCATCATAATAAATTTGCTCATCAAAACTTGGGAGGCTAAAAATATCATCTTCATTAAACATTGCATCCCCAAGCTTGTGGCTTTGCATATCATTAGCATCATGGGTATTCAAAGAATTCATACTAACAACATTGCAATCATGCTCATCATTCACATATTTTATGCCAAGCATTCTATGTAATTCTTCTTCTAGTACTTGAGCCCAATTTTCCTTCCCATCATTTTCTCGAAAGACATTAAAAAGATGAAGCATATGAGGCACCCTCCATTCCATATTTTTTTGTAGTTTTCTTTTATAAACTAAACTAGTGATAAAACAAGAAACAAAAAGATTCGATTGCAAGATCTAAAGATATACCTTCAAGCACTCACCTCCCTGGCAATGGCGCCAGAAATTGCTTGATGTCTACTACGCAACCTTCTTCTTGTAGATGTTGTTGGGCCTCCAAGTGCAGAGGTTTGTAGGACAGTAGCAAATTTCCCTCAAGTGGATGACCTAAGGTTTATCAATCCGTAGGAGGCGTAGGATGAAGATAGTCTCTCTCAAACAACCCTGCAACCAAATAACAATGAGTCTCTTGTGTCCCCTACACACCCAATACAATGGTAAATTGTATAGGTGCACTAGTTCGGCGAAGAGATGGTGATACAAGTGCAATATAGAAGGTAGATATAGGTTTTTGTAATCTGAAAATATAAAAACAGCAAGGTAACTAATGATAAAAGTGAGCACAAACGGTATTGCAATGCGTTGAAACAAGGCCTAAGGTTCATACTTTCACTAGTGCAAGTTCTCTCAACAATAATAACATAATTGGATCATATAACTATCCCTCAACATGCAACAAAGAGTCACTCCAAAGTCACTAATAGTGGAGAACAAACGAAGAGATTATTGTAGGGTACGAAACCACCTCAAAGTTATCCTTTCTGGTCGATCTATTCAAGAGTCCATGGTAAAATAACAGGAAGCTATTCTTTCCGTTGGATCTATCATAGAGTTCGTACTACAATAACACCTTAAGACACAAATCAACCAAAACCCTAATGTCACCTAGATACTCCAATGTCACCTCAAGTATCCACGGGTATGATTATACGATATGCATCACACAATCTCAGATTCATCTATTCAACCAACACAAAGAACTTCAAAGAGTGCCCCAAAGTTTCTACCGGAGAGTCAAGACGAAAACGTGTGCCAACCCCTATGCATAAGTTCACAATGTTACGGAACCCGCAAGTTGATCACCAAAACATACATCAAGTAGATCACGTGAATATCCCACTGTCACCACAGATAAGCACATGCAAGACATACATCAAGTGTTCTCAAATCCTTAAAGACTCAATCCAATAAGATAACTTCAAAGGGAAAACTCAATCCATTACAAGAGAGTAGAGGGGAGAAACATCATAACATCCAACTATAATAGCAAAGCTCGCGATACATCAAGATTGTGCCAAATCAAGAACACGAGAGAGAGAGAGAGATCAAACACATAGCTGCTGGTACATACCCTCAGACCCGAGGGTGAACTACTCCCTCCTCGTCATGGAGAGCACCGGGATGATGAAGATGGCCACCGGTGAGGGATCCCCCCTCCGGCAGGGTACCGGAACAGGGTCCCGATTGGTTTTTGGTGGCTACAGAGGCTTGCGGCGGCGGAACTCCGGATCTAGGTTATTTTCTAGAGGTTTCTGTATTTATAGAGATTTTTGGCGTAGGTCTCACGTCAAGAAGGTGCCCGAGTCGTCCACGAGGTAGGCCCACGCGCCCGGGGGGGTGGGCGCGCCCCCCCACCCTCGTGGACGGCCCAGGACTCTTCTGACCCAACTCTTTTACTCCAGGGTCTTCTTTTGGTCCATAAAAAATCGTCAAAAATTGGCGCGTCAATTGGACTCCGTTTGGTATTCCTTTTCTATAAAACTCAAAAACAAGGAAAAAACATAAACTGGCACTGGGCTCTAGGTTAATAGGTTAGTCCCAAAAATCATATAAAATAGCATATAAATGCATATAAAACATCCTAGATGGATAATATAATAGCATGGAACAATAAAAAATTATAGATACGTTGGAGACGTATAAATCTCTATGATACAACCACTTGTGTCTGGCTAGACGATGATGGATGCACTCACACCGGGAGGGCCCTAAGAATATCTCTCTATCGCCCGAGGAGCAAATTCCGCTCTCGAGCTATCTAGTCCCTTGTCAATTTTCCGGATGAACCTGTAATTTGTCATTATGATCACCGTGTTACAGATGATGTTTGAGCAACCCCAAAGTCTAGCGTACGATAGGAAGTAACTACGTTACTCTCATGGTCTAAGGAACTAAAACACATGTTAACACTCTGTACTATAACAATTGGTTTCAGACGGTATTAACTCAAATTACAATAAACAAGTTTGGATCGATTCAATATGATCAATCTTCTAACATCATACTCTCAATGTTGTTTTAGGACTCTCGTTACACTTAACGATATCTAAGATCCGGGAAACAAGATAACCAAACAATACTTTAGCCAATCTTAGAGGCAAGACTAGGAACCTAATTTTGTCGTTTATCATTCGGCTACTTGTGAGATGTGTTGGGATTTTCCCCGGAGAGGAAGGATGAAGCAATATAGTAGCTGATAAGTATTTCCCTCAGTGAGAACCAAGGTTATCGAACCAATAGGAGAATCGCGCAAATCCTAGTGAACAGTACCTGCTCACACAAGAGCAAATACATGCACCCAATGCAGGCAAGAGGGATGTCAATCCCCTTGAACTTGTTACTTGCAAGGATCAAATCTAGTAGTGGTAGATATATAAATTGCAAAGTAAAATAAAAGATAATAAATTGTAGCAAGGTATTTTTGGTTTTTGCAATATGATAAAAGTAGACCCGAGGGCCATAGTTTTCACTAGAGGCTTCTCTCTTGAATAAATAGCATATGGTGGGTAGACAAATTATTGTTAGGCAATTGATAGAAAAGCGCATAGTTATGATGTTATTTATGGCAATGGTTATGTATATAGGCATTACATCCGTGACAAGTAGACCGACTCCTGCCTGCATCTACTACTATTACTCCACTTCAAGAGCCCTTCTATGTTTGCCTCTCTACGTATTAAGTTCATAACAAACAAAGCAATGCATGAAGTATGACGACATAATGTAGATAGGATAAAACCAAGCAATATGATTGAAGCCCGTTGTTTTACCCTTAATGGCAACAATACAAATACGTACCTCGCTACCCCTTCTGTCATGAGGTGAGGACACCACAAGGTTGAACCCATTACAAAGCACCTCTCCCACTGAGATAAATCAATCTAGTTGGCCCAAACAAACGGATAGATCGGAGAGAAATACAAAACTATAACAATCATGCATAATAAAGATCAGAAAAGACTCAGTTACTCTCAATTAATAATCTGATCACAAACCCACAATTCATCGGGTCCCAACAAAGACATCGCAAAATAAGATTACACCGGATAAAACTCCATGGAGATCATGGAGAACTTTGTATTGCAGATCAAAGAGAAAGAGGAAGCCATCTAGCTACTACTATGGACTCGTAGGTCTGTGGTAAACTACTCACACATCATTGGAGGTGGAGCAAGGATGATGTAGAAGCCCTCCGTGATTGATTCCCCCTCCTGCAGAGTACTGGAAAAGGCTTCTAGATGGAACCACGGAAGAACAAAAGCTTGCGGGTGCGGAAAAAGTGTTTCGGGTGGCTCTCTGTTGGTTTGGGAATATTATTGAATTTATGGAGTTGGGATTAGGTCAAATGGAGATGCATGGGACCCATGAGCTCAGGTTCCCCCCCCCCCGGGGGGGCACGCCATGTGAGCTCGTCGCTCTCCCGTAGATCTTCTGGCCTCCTCCCGAATGTTCTAGGGTCCCTCCTGGTCCAGAAAAAATCACCGTAAAGTTTCATCGTGTTTGGACTTCGTTTGGTACTGATTTTTTGAAAAGCCAAAAACAAGCAAAAGACAACAACTGGCACTACGCATTGAGTCAATAGGTTAGTCCCAAAAATGATATAAAATTGTATACAAAGTATCTAAGATTGGTAATATAATAGCATGAAACAATCAAAAATTATAGATACGTTGAAGACGTATCAGCATCCCTAAGCTTAATTGCTACTCGTCCTCGTGTAGGTAAATGATAAAAACAAAATTACGTTATAAATATTGAGAAACGATGAAGTAATTGATATCAACATAATGATATCCATGAATATAAGAATATAATCATTACTTATTCAAAATATACGATGCTCAACGAATGTTATCCCTACTCATTGAATTATGTAAGCATTGTATGACTCCGCCTTCACAGCATAAGTATAAATCATGAGCACCCCGGTGTCAAACCAAGCAATTGTATCATACTTTTTAACGCGCTTCAGGATTTTCAACTCCACTCAATACATTAGCGTGAGCCATGGATATTAGCACTAGGTTGGTATAGATTGCGGTGGTAGAGATATATAGGAGAAGTGAAAAAGGAAGAAAGGCTCGCATCAACTAGGCGGGTTGTTAGGCAATGGAGAGGCCTTACAATTGATATCAATGCGAGGAGTAGGGATTGCCATGCAATGGATGCCAGAGCTATAAGTATATGAAAGCTCAAATTGAAACTAAGTGGGTGTACAACCCACTTGCTTGCTCATGAAGACCTCGGGCATTTGAGGAAGCCCATCATCGGAATATACAAGCCAGGTTCTATAATAAAAAATTCCCACTAGTATATGAAGTGATAACTTAGGAGACTCTCGATATGAAGAACGTGGTGCTACTCTAAGCACAAGTGTGGTAAAAGGATAATAGCATTGCCCCTTCTCTCTTTTTCTCTCATTTTTTGTTGGGCTCTTTTGGCCTCTTTTTTTATTTAGTCTGGATTCTCATCATGACTTGTGGGGTATTCATTGTCTCCATCATCCTTTCTTCATTGGGACAATGCTCTAATAATGATGATCATCACACTTTTATTTACTTACAACTCGATATACTGAAACAATATGACTCTATATGAATGCCTCTGGGAGTGTACCAGGATGTGCAATGATCTAGCATAACATGTATAACAATGATGAACGGTGGCTTTGCCACAAATATCATGTCAGCTCTATATGATCATGCAAAGCAATATGATGATGAACACTCATGTCATAAGATGGAACAAGGAAGTTGCATGTCAATATATCTCGGAATGGCTATGGAAATGCCATGATAGGTAGGTATGGTGTAACATCCCAAATTTCAATTTGGATGTTATACATAGGTCATCATATGCATATCATATTTTATTTGCATTTTGGTTTTGGTCCTAGAAATCCTAAGCAACTCAAGGACCCAAGGAGAGAGTTGGGGATTTCATTTATTTTCATACGTGAATTTTCTCAAATTTGAAAAGAGGATCATTTTCGCTTTAATATTTTTCTTTCCAATTATTTATAATATTAAAAATAAGAGAGAAGATAATATGACTTCTTCCAAAGAGAGGAATATTGGAGGATTTAAAATAAAATAAATATTTTATTTGGATTTTATTTGCTATTTTATTCGAATTAGAAAAAAATATGCATTTTTCAAAATTGCATTTTTAGGCCAGAAAAATGTTCACTTTGTTCTAAATATTTTATTTAGACTGTGAAAATTGTTTTTGGCATTTTAGAAAAAAAAATTATATTTTAATAGGATTTTCTCCGGCAGAAATTATTTAAAAAAACTCCGGACCGAACTGGGCCGAAAACCAGCCGGCCCAACCGAGCGCCGCTGCCTCTCCCTCCCGTGCGGACGCCGGACTCCGGCGAGGAGTCCGGGTCGGCCTCCCCGCCCCTCACGCAAGCCGAGGACCCCCGGGGCCCCTCTTTAAAAGTCGCCGCCGCCCCTCCCGCTCCCATCCTCGCGCCGCACCGCCCCCGCAGCCCGCGCCGCCCCGCAGCCGTCATTCGCCGTCGCTGCCGCTAGCTGCTGCCACTACCCGCGCCGCGCCGCTGCCGCACCACCGCCCCGCCTCGCCATCGCCTCACCGCCGACGCCCAACGCCGGAGCCGCCGGATCTCGCCGCCGCCCGCCGGATCTCGCCTCCGGTTTTCTCCGGATAAACAGTATAAAAACTGTTCGGTTTTTCCGGTTTATTTTTTTTGGTTTAGGTTAGATCGGTTTTTTTATTTTTTTCGTTAATTAGCGAACGTTCGTCAGATTAGTTTCTGTAACGAACGAATTCGTTCGTTTAGTTCTGTTAAGCGAACGTTCGTTAGTTATTTTCTTTTTATTTTATTTTTGGCCAGGGACCTATCCGCGACTATTTTTATCACAGATTATCCCCTGAACTTCAAACCCTCGCTACTTTTTAACAGTTCGCCCAAATCCAGTGAAACCAACGCCAAAATCTTCGTCTCGAACCCCTCTTTCCAGTTAATCAACTTGAACATGATTCTGACAATTTAAAATTTGGTTTCAAGCAGATTTGAATTCAAATTTCTTTTGATCGTAGTTTGAGTTTCGTAGCTCCGATTTGATTGATTCTTTTTGCAAATTGAAGCTCTTCAGTCGAACTTTCAGTTGGGATCTTTCTTATCTCAGTTTTACCCTTGCATCTATGCTTGAGTGCTTATATATGCCATTGTTTGCTTGCGATAGAATTTCTGTATTGCGAAGCATGCTACTACGAGTCTCTAGGGTTTGCAGATTGTCAGCAAGGCTAGTAACACTTTGATCATACTTTGTTATTACCCAGTTATTATGCATTAGTTCCAATCCTCAAACATTGCATGAGTAGGATTTGATTAATATGTGGGTTTTGGGAAGTAGTTGATGAGGTAGAACCTATTGTCCTTTATATCAAATCCTTGGGAGTTACTTCTACGTTATGCTTATACTGCTATGCTATGCTCGTAGACGTGGATTGGTTGAGTGTATCCATGACAGATGTGAGAGTTGTTAATTAATGATTAACTTAAGGTGGCTACTTAAATACACATCTGGGTGGATTGGTTGAGGCACCATGGAGCACCCAGTGGTTGTCTGGGCACCTGGAGCAATCCAACGCTATCCTGGGATATCCCGGAGTACCCGCGTGATCATCCTATGGTTCGCCACCCAGGCTCAAAGGGATCATAAGATTATTCATGATAGACACTTCCGTGTGCAGCCACAAGCCATTATGGGCTCTGGCATAGTTGAGTATGTTGTGTGACCTCTTTCAGTGGTAGGCTAGCAGATGTAGGGGAAAGTAGGTGTAATGTCTACCCAGAGTAAAGAGTTAATGGTTCGGAAAGACTGTGTCTCGATCATCCGTTTCTCAAACATCAAGTAGTGCGAGAAATTTAACGGAGGAGATCGAGTCTTGTGGGGAAAAGTGCGCAAACCTCTGCAGAGTGTACAAACTAATCATGGTTAGCCATGTCCCCGGTTATGGACGTCTTTGAGTATATGGTTCTTGAATTATTGATTTGATCTCATCACTCTTTTAATTAATTGGATGGGTTATTAATACTGTTTAATTGGGATTGAGTTGGAGGAACCTTCTCAATGTTTATCAACTACCATGATAGTTAAACAAAATATATTCCTTTGTTGTAGGGAAAAATTGGCTTTTCGCAAAAACATGATAAGCATAGAGCCTCCACCAGCCATATATGCACGTAGTGTTAGCATTTACCTTGTTCATTGCTCTATTGTGTTATTTTGCTAGCATATTCCATGTGCTGACCCGTTTCCGGATGCAACGTATTATGTTGCAGACTTTTCAGACGAAGAGTAAGGTGCGCTAGGTCGTTGTCGTGCACTCACCTATGCCGTTGGAGTTGATGGACTCATTTACCTTTCTATGCTTCCGTAGTTATCTTATTTAGATGGCCTTAAGCCATATTTTTGTAATAAGTTCTCTTTGAGACATTCGATGTAATAAGTGTGTGATTGCACTCTGTTATAAACCCTTCAAGTATTGTGTGTGTCAGCATTACCGATACAGTGATGACACTTATGCACAGAGATTTGACCGTCTGAGGTCGGATCGCTACATATGGTGTGTGTTTTGAGGAAGATATAAGCAGGCTTATGTGTGATAGAGCGTATCATATCACGGGGTTTGGATGCACCGGCGAAGTTTGCACCAACTCTTGAGGTGAGAAAAGGCAAAGTACGGTACCGAAGAGGCTAGCAAATTGTGGAATGATAGGAGTGCGTAATTATCCATGGACTCACATTAGTCATAAAGAACTCACACACTTATTGTGGAAGTTTTATTAGCCTCGAAGCAAAGTACTACTCGCATGACCCTAGGAAAGGTTGGTAAGAGTTAACCATCACGCACCCCCGATTTAGACAGCACTCAAGGATTTCAATCGGACAAAAATGCTCACGCATCCCCGTCATGCCATGTCGAACACTTAAATAAGTAGTTAATAACAAGCTTTAATATCGATATTCTTACTAACCAGTGATCATGGACTCATACTCTTTCATATTACAACAACAATATAATTAAACATACGTTTCATATTTAGTGATCTACATGAAAGTCACTCTTAAATACCTATCCTTTTTGGACTAGTCTTATAATACGTGCTCATTACCATTTCCTATTTAATAGAATCTCAAAAAAAATTAAGTGAAGCATGAGAGTGCAATAATACCTATAAAATATATCCACCATCGTGCTCTAACAAATATAAGTGAAGCATAAAAGCAACTGCAAAGCTCAAAAGATATAAGTGAAGCTCATAGAGTATTCTAACAAATCACAATGAATGTGTGTCTCTCTCAAAAGGTGTGTCCAGCAAACAATAATTGTGGCAAACTAAAAAGCAAAAAAAATAAAACTATGGCACAAGACGCTCCAAGTAAAACTCATATCATGTGATGGATAAAAATGTAGCTCCAAGTAACATACAAATGAATTGTGGACGAAGGAGGGGGTGCCATCTAGGGCATCCCCAAGCTTAGACGCTTGGATCTTCCTTGAATGTTACCTTGGGGTTCCTTGGGAATACCCAAGGTTAGGGTCTTTCCACTCTTTATTCCTTCATCCATCATGATCTCACCCAAAGCTTGAAAACTTCAGCACACAAAACACAACAGAAACCTCGTGAGATCCGTTAGTATAATAGACAAATCATAAACTTTAGGTACTTTTGTGAACTCATTCATAATTATTCTTGCATAATACCTACCGTATTCTAACTTCTCCATGACTTATATCCCCCAATAAAATCCATAGCATCATTAAAACAAGCACACTATGCAATTAAAAATAGAATCTGTCTAAAACAAAATAGTCAGTAATGATCTGAACAAAAACTATACTTATGTAACTCCAAAAATATATAAAAATTAGGAAAACGTGGCCAATTTGTATGTCAATCATGTGTAAAATTTTAAGAATTTTATCATGTTCTAGTGAATTATGATAATTCCAGCACTGGGCGCAAAAGTTTCTGTCTTTCACAGAATCAAGTCAACTATCAATCAAGTCATCCCAAAGGGTTTACTTGGCACAAACACCAACTAAAAGATGAAAATACAACCATTACAGTAGCAATAATCATGGTGACTCAATAAAATAAAATAAAATAAAAAGATAACTATTGGGTTGCCTCCCAACAAGCTCTTCCTTTGTAGCCATTAAGATAGGTTTTTGAGATTTCAATATTGCTCACGTCAAAGACAAGAATTGAAGCACAAATAGAGAATCATAAAACATGTGACAAGCACATTTAAGTCTAACGTACTTCCTATGCACATCCAATTTATAAGAAAAAAAATTATCAAGACAAGAAATATTTAGCATATGTAAGGAAGAAGAATAAAACATTGACAATCTCAAAATAACGAGAGGTAATTTGGTAACATGGTAATTTTTATAGCTATACTTCCCTCTCTCAAAATAATTACATGTAGGATCATAATCAAATTCTACAATATAGCTATCATATAAAATATTCTCTTCATGATCCACATGCATAAAAGTTTTAACAATCTTCCATGATAGTGGGATTAACATCAACTAAAGTCATGACCTCTCCAAACCCACTTTTGTCAAAAAAAATCATAAGATTGGTTGTTCTAAAAAATTGTCGGATTTTTACCTAAAGTTGACACTCTTACAAACCCACTTTTAATATCACTAGGATCGTCACCCCAATCATGATCATTATAATAAGTATTATGCATAACAAAATCATCATAAAAAATGACTACAAACAGAGCGTAAATAGTTCCATGTAATTTTATTGTATTAGAAACATAGAGAGGTGGAGATATGGTTCCTCTCTCATAATAATTGCAAGTAGGGGCAGAAAACACATTCATATCATATCCATTAAAATCATCATGTATAATGGTAAAACGCAACCCATCAATATAATCCTCAATAAGCGCAAACTTCTCTAATATAGTATTGTTGGGAGAATTCAAAAAGATAATAGGACTATCAAGTGTGGATGCAATAGCAATAATTTCATTTTTAACATAAGGAAATATAGCAAGTTCATCTCCATAAGCATCATTAGTATTAATTGGCATCATGGCCATAAGAATGGCAAGCATCACATTCATCAAGAGGGGATATTTCAATCAAATCAATGAGATCATAGCAATCATCTATAGATTCCTACAAAGTATCAATCACTTCTTGGACAACGGAGATTTTCTTACTATAAACTTTAATATATCCATTAGAATCATAATTTGCATAACATTATTTAAGTATGGCAAAAAAATCAGATTTGTAAAGAGTAGCATCATACTTTTCAATCAAAGCAGCAATTTCATAGGCACCCATAAAAGCAACAAATTCTTCAATTTGTTCAATATCATAATAACTATAAACACCCTTGGCATAATAAGATATTATTTCATTATCATTAAACTCACAGTGGAAGGGAAGGTGTTTTTTAGGGTTCTCAGAGCAACAAGTAAAATCAAGTATTTCACATAAATTCAAAGCATAGCATTCCAATCTAGGTATTTGATCCCATAGTTGTCTCCTTTTTGAGACAAGCGGTGATGCACATAGGCATGCTCTAATGATTCTCTCTCAACTAATCTAGTTGGGGATTCAACACGAGCACAAATGAATTGAAGATGACCCATGTAGAAACCTTTAAGTGGATCCATATGTCTATTTTTTGTGTGTGATAACATGATCATTCCAAGCGGAAAAGCAAAACAAAATAATTTTATGTTTTTGATATTTTTTTTGTAACGAGACTAATAAAAGCAAATAAAGCAAGTAAATGATAATGTAAATGAAGGTACTTGTAGGTATTTGATGATGTCTTCTCAGCGGCGTGGTGATTCTTAGCTTGATGGCGGGGCTCGGGGACACGGTGGTGCGGCTTCTCAGCGGCGTTGGCCACAGGAATGGTGGCTCGGGTGAGCATGCGGGTAGCCCTTGGCCTTGGCAGAGGAAGTAGATGACCTGCCAACGGGCTGGGCTGGCTGGGCCATCCTGGGCCAAAAGGTAAGTGCGCCCTCTCTCTTCTCTTTTTCAATTTCTATTTTATTTTTTTCTAGGGGCAAAAATGTCCAGCAAACACCTAGAAAACGGTCAAAGCCCTTTGGCTGGATGGTAACGGCAGAGAAGGACATTTTTATAAGTGCAACTAACGACGGAGGGGCAAATTTGAGCATGCTTCAAAATTAGGGGCAAATCTAAGTAGTGGGTTCCAGTTAGGGGCATAAATGTAAATGTCCCTATAATAATATGAAACAATAAAAAAATATACAATGGAGATGTATCACATTCCACACGTGCATATGAGTTTTCCACTGAATGGCATATTTTAGAATCATAACAATTATAGCATAGAATATAAACTCTTAATTATGAATACAGAAATATAATAATACAATATTATTGCCTCTAGCGCATATTTACAACACCCTCCATGTCGCCGCCGCCACCGCCACCTCCCACCATGACCCCGAGGAGGAGGAGCGGCTGGTGCAGGCCGTGATGGAGGACTCCGAGAGGGAGTTCAAGCGCAGCCAGGAGGAGCAATGGGAGGGGCTGGAGGAGATGATGGCGCCCTCGGCCGCCGACGATGTCTACATCCCGGAGTTGGAAGTGAAGCATGAGGTGAAGGAGGAGGTGATGGAGGAACGCCCATCTATCCCAGTGTGGAACCTGTCACTGTACGGGCAGTCATGGTCGTGGACGACCATGGTGCCATGCAGCCCGCCCTCGCCACCACAACCAGCACCGCCTGCCGCGTGGGCGCCGAGGTCACCACCACCAACCCCGCCACCACCACAGCCTGCACATGCCGCACCCGCCCCAATTTGTGTGCCGCCACCCCACCTCTGGACGTCGCCTCCCTACATCGACCTCACCACGGACGACGGGGACGAGGACGGTGACGCCTGAAGACAACCATGATGGCGGCGGGCAGATCTACCTTTTATGTTTTAAAAAATCAACTTAAGTTCTATGTGCGGCCGTGATTTAGTGGACTTTTTATTAAGTTATTGTAATATATGTGCCCATTTTAAATTATTTTCCAATGCCTTTTTCCCTTTTTTCGATCAAACAGACAAAATCCGGATAAGCCGACGTCCGTTTAAGGTCTAGCTTCGAAGTTGGCCTTAAAAGAGGCGGCGGGCGCGTGGATTGTTTTCAGCAAGCTTTTCCCGAAATGCTACACACACGGGCATCAATTTTACGGGGTTCACGGAGAGGCTGAGGTGGGTTTTTTTAATTGGGTGCAAATCAGGATAAGGGCCCCACCCCAGCTGAAAATCAGGGGGGCAAGTTTAATTAGGAGGAAAGAGCCCATATTAGCATGTAAGAGTCTGTGAGTCTAGTATTTTCGCACAAAAATTATACCATGAAAAATCTTCTTCAAATCAAATTACCTATACCTTTTTTTTTGCGAATAAAATTACCTATACCTTGGTGGCAGCTCCTCACTGGCCAATGGGACACCGGTATGCATTCCCGGAACGGATGATGGCCAGTCAAATCAAATCTGAAGGAACCTGCACCCTAGACCCTGCCCATTCTCTATAAATAGCGCTTTTCTGCGTGCAACTAGCTAAGCAACACATCCTTTTTCACCTGTGCTCTGGCTAGCTTCTAGCTTCCTCGCCCCTTTTGCCCTCTCTCATCATCCACATCTTCCAAAACAAACCAAGTTGTCATACAGATCGAGTGGCACAACCTCTGGATGGACTTCGATACGCTGAACTCTCACCCGGAGGCGCAGCTGGAGCTGATGAACGCAATGCTGCAGCTAGAGCAGCTCACCGCGCTCCCTGACCACGCCATGCCGGTGCCCCCTTCTCCATGCACGCAAGCCCCTCGTCACCAGTTCTCGTCGGCGCCTCACATGGCGAGCGCCAACGCCGGCGGGGCCTACCACGACCCGTATTCCCAGCTGCCGAACTCCGCCCCCTACAACGGCAGCCACCGTCGCTCCGAGTACACGGCGACGTCGCAGCCTCCACCCGACGGCGCTGGCGGCACGGGGCCGGCGGCCATGCGGGAGATGATCTTCCGCATCGCGGCGCTGCAGCCGGTGAACATCGACCCGGACACGGTGCGCCCGCCGAAGCGCCGCAACGTGCGCATCTCGACGGACCCGCAGAGCGTGGCGGCGAGGATGCGGCGGGAGCGCATCAGCGAGCGCATCCGCATCCTGCAGCGCCTCGTTCCGGGCGGGACCAAGATGGACACCGCGTCCATGCTGGACGAGGCCATCCACTACGTCAAGTTCCTCAAGACGCAGGTGCAGTCCCTGGAGCGCGCGGCGGCGGCCAACGGCCAGTGCGCGCCGCCCAACGGCGCGGCGGCCGCCGAGGCCTACCAGGGCCTGAACGGGCCGTGGTAAGATGAGATCACGTCGGCCACCCGCATGTGCTTACGGTCCGCGCGACATGACATATATGCATGTGCATGTGATGACATTAATCGACGTTGAGCCTGGAGCATCGCTCGTACGGCGAGGAATGCGCGCGTTGATAGCGTATGTACGGTCCTGTTTTGTAAATTGAGATGTACTAGGAGACCTACTAGGTAGTATGAGCACGAGTACTAGTACCGGGCATGCTTGTTACTGAACTCGCAAGCCGGTCACAGCTCATGCACAAGCTTAAAATGTTGCTCAGCCTTGTACTCTTACTACTGCATGCATGTATGCATGCACCTATCTTATGAGTAAGTTTTTTTTAGGGCTATCTTATGAGTAAGTATTGTAGCATTTTCAATCGCTGCAACATTAAATAGTTTGTCCTTGCAACTTAGAACTACGAAGAAGTACATCTTAGATGCGCTTTTATTTTTAAAATTTGTTATGGGCGTCATCTTACATGCCCTTTGTTCTTGAACTACGCTGTAGGTCCAGATTAAAAGAGAACACAAAGTGGAAACATGCATATTGAAGGCTAGGCTAGTTTGCTATTGCGCGCGTTGTGTTGAAGTTACTTCCCTGATCGACTTTTTTTTACTTCTCTAAAAAGCTGTAGAAGAACAGCTGGGAAAGCATGAAAAAGTTGATTAGCCAAATGATAGAATAGGCAAAAGCTTGATTACCATAATCTATTGTGATGTCAACCACGTCTTCAGTTGTCAGCTGCTGCTGCTCTTGAAATGTGTTGTGCTGCACTTGTTTATGGTTTTGCAGCAGAAAAATAGACACGAGAACAAAAGAAATTAAAGTTAATTAACCAAACGGTAAAATCGGCCAAAAAATGGGTTGGACAAACGGTATCATCGTTTGACCTTTTTTTCTTGTTATTTGTGACTATTTTTTCACATTGAAATAAAAAAGTAAACACGTTACAACACAGTTATAAATCACTACTTGCTCGGCACTTTGGATGGAGTAGATGGAGTTCTGATGTAGATTATTGCCGTCTCTTTGGGGTGGTGAGGTTAGGGTTTCGCGTCGTGTGGCGTAATTTGACATCAGGTGCTTCAGATTTATGAAAGGGTTCAATGGCGACAACTGCTGCTTCAGGGCGCTAGTCTTTGGGGCACGTGCACTAAGACTTCTCAGCTGTCAACAACAAGGTCAAGGTGACTCCGATAGGCAAGCGGCGACAGCGGTGCGTTTTGGTAATAATAGTGGTTGTTCGATAGTGTCAGAAATTTGACGTAATTCGTATTATATTTGAGACGCTTTGTAGTTCTGATGAATTTTTATAATAGATCAGATGATTTTCGGAAAGAAAAAAAAACTTCCTCGGCTCTGAAGCCTACGCATGCATAATGGCTAGCTAGCTAGAGACTGGAGCAGAGAACAGTGGGTACAAAAACGAGCCGGCTTTCCGTGCACAGGACATGTTTATGCAGCAAGGAGAAAGAGCCACTATACGACCGATGATTGAATAAATTGAGCCCCTGCTGATCCTTAAAAAACGAGACTATTCCATCGATCGGGTGGGAGTGGCATTGTTTGCACGCACGCCCGTGCCCCTCAGCCACGAGCGAGGGTGGCTCGAATGGAGAAGCCTGGCAACGCCTCGGCGGGCGCAACGGCGCGCCCGCTTGCCCCGCCGTCGTCACGTCCTACGTTGGCGCACTGGAGCGGCCCCTGTGCGTGCACAGCCGCCGTCCCGGAGTGGTGCGGCCGCGGTCTTGCTTTCCAGACGCTAAGCCGATTCCGGAACGCGGCCGTCTCTGCCGCAAGCTTTTGTCATTCCGCATGTGCCCGTGTCCGACTGCCGTAAATGCCTCGGCAGCGGCGTGTCTACCGATATTCCCACCCCGTTCCGTCCCGAATTGTATTTGTACGTGGTGGCTTCATGATCAGGATCAGGTGCTGCCGTTCATGTGAAGTGAAGCTCAAGCCGTGCGATGGAAACCTAGCGGTTACCGGTGGTTCATGCGTCTGGATTCCTTGCGAAAGCCAGTCTGAAGGATGTGGCGAAGGTAAGATCAAACAGCCTTTGCAAGCTATATATGCAGAAAGGAAGAAAATAAGCGCCGGCGATAATGTTAGCGACGAAAAGGACCGAGGTACGATCAAATCAAGCCGGGTAAATCCAAAGATTTCATACATGCATGTGCTGCATTGCATGCACCGCGCGGCCATGCATGTGCCGAGAAAATTGCTACGTTGTCTACGTACCACCCCACCCCTTTCGACAAATAGTCCTTGTGAAACCGACGTCTTCGATCCCGCAAACGCGCTCTATCCATCGGTGCGAGTCTCTCGAGCCTAGACGCTAGCTAGGCTGAGGCTTTCACCACCCGGCCTCCTTGATTAATCTCATGGAGGTCTTTTCAACTTGACCGTACACCTCTGGCCTGTCGGCATACAACAACGACCATAGCTAGCGCCGCAGATACCACTCCAGTACATGGGAGTACCGTACTTTTCTTTCTTCGAGCGTGATGTTAAGTATACTTCCTCCAACAGAAAGGAAACTAACTTGATTGGCTAGTAATAATAAAGAAAGAAAGAAAGAAAGAAGAAAAGAAAGGACTAGACGTAGAGAAGCCCTTGCTCCGTGAATCTCTCTGACCGATCGTGGAAGCATAGGATTTGCGCGGCATTGCCATCAATGAGAGTGTGGGGCCCTAAGGTCCCTCCCAATGCTTCACCTTGTACATGTGTTAACCTTGCAATGTAGGCAAAAAAAATCGATGAGAGAGTTGAGTGTAGTAACCCTAGTGTTAGAGTTGTGTCGAATATTATTGTACAAGGTAGGTTACAATTGGACTGTGGGTCGTATGATGTGTAAATAGGATATGGAGTCGTGTCCTGATAGGACACTTGTATCCTAGGCTCTTAAATATTGAGAGGGTAGACACACGATGTAACCTATGCCAACATAATAGCACAGGTACACGGAGCGAGCCGGCGGCATGTGCCGGCACCCGGGCAGCCGAGGTGTGCTATTGTAGCGGTGTCACGGGGAGGAGCCCCCGTAGTGAGGCCGCGGGGATGTAGCTATATCGATGAACCTCGTTAACAAATCTCGGTGTCGTAATCGTGTGATTGTTTGGTCCTCGGTAGATCAACGATGGCCTCGGATTAATTGTACCAAGTGGTATCATGGCAAGGTTCGAAGAGGCTGTGGAAGTTGATCTAGAGGAGCTGCCGTTGTGATGCATTGGTGCGTCGTTGAAAATTGGAAGTTACGGCGGTTACTTGGAATTTTTTTTGTGTTCGACTGGAATTACGAGACGGGCAAGAAATCGCCGAGTATAGGCAGCCGGCTTGGTATCAAAGGGATCTCAAAGAAGCAAAGGATCGATGTTAGGCAGCGAGAAGCCATGGAAGTTGGCGGCAGAGCGCGTGTGTAAGGATCGATTGGATCAGATTGATCTCGGCGACGGCGTGTAGCAGTAGGAGTCCTTGTCTTGGATCGGCGAGATGTGTACGTGTGTGTTACAAGGGCGCGGCTAGGCTGGAGGCCAAAGTGGAATTTGATGGAAATATGCCCTAGAGGTAATAATAAAATGGTTATTATTATATTTTCTAAATCATGATAAAGGTTTATTATTCATGCTAGAATTGTATTGACCGGAAACTTAAATACATGTGTGGATACATAAACAAATACCATGTCCCTAGTGAGCCTCTACTAGACTAGCTCGTTGATTAAAGATGATTAATGTTTTCTGACCATAGACATGAGTTGTTATTTGATAACGGGATCACATCATTAGGAGAATGATGTGATGGACAAGACCCACCCGTTAGCTTAGCATAATGATCGTTCAGTTTATTGCTATTGCTTTCTTCATGTCAAATACATATTCCTTCGACTATGAAATTATGCAACTCTCGGATATCGGAGGAATACCTTTTGTCCTATCAAACATCACAACGTAACTGGGTGGTCATAAAGATGCTCTACAAGTATCTCCAAAGGTGTTTGTTGAGTTGGCATAGATCACGATTAGGATTTTTCACTCTGAGTATCAGAGAGGTATTTCTGGACCCTCTCGGTGATACACATCATAAGCTTGCAAACAAATGACTAAGGAGTTAGTCACGAGGTGATGTATTATGGAACGAGTAAAGAGACTTGCCAGTAACGAGATTGAACTAGGTATGAAGATACCGACGATCGAATCTCGGGCAAGTAACATACCGATGGACAAAGGGAATTACGTATGTTGTCATAACGGTTTGACCGATAAAGATCTTCGTAGAATATGTAGGAGCCAATATGGGCATCCAGGTTCCGCTATTGGTTATTGACTGGAGAGGTGTCTCGTTCATGTCTGCATCGTTCTCGAACCCGTAGGGTCCACACGCTTAACGCTCGTTGACGATACAGTGTTATATGAGTTATATGATTTGGTGAACGAATGTTGTTCGGAGTCCCGGATGAGATCACAGACATGACGAGGAGTCTCAAAATAGTCGAGAGGTAAAGATTAATATGTAAGACGATGGTATTCGGACACCAAAAGGATTTCGGGATGAACCGGGTAGCCATCGGGTCACCGGAAGGGGTTCCGGACACCCCCCCCGGCGGCATGTATATGGGCTTAATGGGCCAAGGGAGGGATAGACCAGCCCATAGGGGGCTGGTGCGCCCCTTTCCCTGGCCGTCCAGCCCTAGGGAAGGAAAAGGGGGAGGGCTAGCCCCTCCTGCCTTCCCCTCTAATGGGAGAATGGAAAGGGGGGCGCCACCCTCCCCTGCCTTTCCCCCGCTCCTATACATGCGAGGGGGGCGCCACCTTGGGAGAGACCCCAACTAGAATTGCCCCTACTTGGGCGCCCCCTTGGCTGCTCCTCCCTCCCTCCCACCTATATATATGTGGGAGGGGGCGCCTAGCACAAACCAGACAATTGCTAGCCGTGTGCGGTGCCCCCACCACCGTTTACACCCCTAGTCATATTTTCGTAGTGCTTAGGTGAAGGCCTGCGGAGATCACTTCACCATCACCGTCACGACGCCATCGTGCTGTCGGAACTCATCCACTACCTCGTCGTCTTGCTGGATCAAGAAGGCGCGGACGCCACCAAGCTGAATGTGTGCTGAACGCGGAGGTGTCGTACGTTCGGTGCTTGATCGGTTGGATCGCGAAGAAAGTTCGACTACATCAACCGCGTTGTAAAACGCTTCCTCTTACAGTCAACGAGGGTGCGTAGACACACTCTCCCCTCTCATTGCTATGCATCTCCATGGATAGATCATCGCGTGTGTGTAGAATTTTTTTTGTTTTCCATGCAATGTTTCCCAACAGTGGTATCAGAGCCAGGTCTATGCGTAGATGATATCCACGAGTAGATCACAAAGAGTTGTGGGCGGTGATAGTCATACTGCTTACCACCAACGTCTTATTTTTATTAGGAGGTATTGTGGGATGAAGCGGCCCAGACCAACCTTAAATGTCCACGCACATGAGACCGGTTCCACCGACAGACATGCAACTAGTTTTGCATAAAGGTGGCTGACGGGTGTCTATTTCTCCTACTTTAGTTGAATCGAATTTGACTGCGGCCGGTCCATGAAGAAGGTTAAAACAGCAAACTTCATGAAACACCGTTGTGGTTTTTGCATACGTAAGAACGGTTCTTGCTAGAAGCCCATAACAGCCACGTAAAACTTGCAACAACAAAGTAAAGGACGTCTAACTTGTTTTTGCAAGGCATGTTGTGATGTGATATGGTCAAGATATGATGTGATATATATTGATGTATGAGATGATCATGTTTTGTAATATCGACAACCGGCAGGAGCCTTAGGGTTGTCTTTTTATTGTATGAAGTGCAAGCGTCGCGTAATTGCTTTACTTTATCACTATGCGTTAGCGATAGTTGTGGAAGCAATAGTTGGTGTGACGACCTCGACACAATGACGCTACGATGGAGATCAAGGTGTCAAGCCGGTGACGATGGAGATCATGATGTTGCTTTGGAGATAGAGATCAAAAGCACAAGATGATGGCCATATCATGTCACATTTTTTGATTGCATGTGATGTTTATATTTTATGCATCTTATTTTGCTTAGAATGGTGGTAGCATTATAAGATGATCCCTTCACTTAATTTCAAGATAAAAGTGTTCTCCCTGAGTATGCACCGTTGCTACAGTTCGTCGTTTCGAGACACCACGTGATGATCGGGTGTGATAGACTATGCGTTCACATACAACAGGTGTAAGCCAAATTTATACACACAGATTACTTGGGTTAAACTTGACGAGCCTAGCATGTACAGACATGGTCGCGGAACACTGGAGACCGAAAGGTCGAACATGAGTCATAGCGCTATGAGAAGGTCTGATATCTTCCTTTTGTTTTACATATGTAAACATATCATCTGTGTTCTCACTTATCTTTGCTTGGCTTCTCTATTGTGCCTGATTGACCATCTGAAATCCATTTACTCCCAGGCTGCAAAGTTCGTTGACTATGACACTTCGTTCAGTGAGGATGAGAAAAAGCAGTCCATGTAGATATGATCAACATAGAGATATTCACCATTGATGACTACCCCATCTCACTGATGATCGGACATGGGTTAGTTGATTTGGATCATGTATCACTTAGATAACTTGAGGGATGTTAATTTAATTGGGAGTTCATTAGTAATTTGATTAATTGAACTTAAATTTATCATGAACTTATTATTAATAGTTTTTGCGTATCTATGTTGTAAATCAATAGCTCATGATTTTTCTCCCTTATATTTTTTATATGTTCCTAGAGAAAACTAAGTTGAAAGATGATAGTAGCAATGATGCGGATTGGGTCCATGATCTGAGGATTATCCTCATTGCCGCACAGAAGAATTATGTCCTTAATGCACCGCTAGGTGACAGACCTATTGCATGAGCAGATGCAGACGTTATGAACGTTTGGCAAGCTCGATATGATGACTACTTAATAGTTTAGTGCACCATGCTTCACGGCTTAGAACCGGGACTTCAAAAACATTTTGGGCCTCCAAGCGCAGAGTTTTGTAGGACAGTAGCAATTTTCCCTCAAGTGGATGACCTAAGGTTTATTAATCCGTGGGAAGCGTATGATGAAGATGGTCTCTCTAAAACAACCCTACAACCAAATAATAAAAAGTCTCTTGTGTCCCAAACACACCAAATACAATGGTAATTTGTATAGGTGCACTAGTTCGGCGAAAAGATGGTGATACAAGTGTAATATGGATATTAGATATTGATTTTTGTAATAGGAACAATAAAAAACAGCAAGGTAGCAATTGATAAAACGGAGCACAAACGGTATTGCAATGCTTGAAAATGAGGCCTAGGGTCCGTACTTTTGCTAGTGCAATCTCCCAACAATGCTAATATAATTGGATCATATAACCATCCTCAACGTGCGATGAAGAATCACTCCAAAGTTCCTATCTAGCGGAGAACATAAGAATAAATCATTTGTAGGGCACGAAACCACCTCGAAGCTATTCTTTCTGATTGATCTATCCAAGAGTTCGTACTAAAATAACACCAAATAATTTCAGATTCATAATACTCAATCCAACACAAAGAACCTCAAAGAGTGCCCCAAGATTTCTACTGGAGAAACAAAGACAAGAACGTGCATCAACCCCTATGCGTAGATTACCCCAATGTCACCTCGGGAATCCGCAAGTTGAGTGCCAAAACATATATCAAGTGAATCAATACGATACCCCATTGTCACCACGAGTATTCATATGCAAGACATATATCAAGTACTCTCAAATCCATAAAAGTATTCAATCCAATAAAACGAAATCTCAAAGGGAAAACTCAATTCATCACAACAAGATAGAGAGGTGAAAACACCATATGATCCGACTATATTAACAAAGCCCGCGATACATCAAGATCGTTACATCTCAAGAACACGAGAGAGAGAGAGAGAGAGAGAGATTAAACACATAGCTACTGGTGCAAACCCTCAGCCCCGAGGGTGGACTAATCCCTCCTCATCGTGGTGGCTGCCGGGATGATGAAGATGGCCACCGGTGATGAGTCCCCCCTCCGGCAGGGTGCCAGAACGGGGTCTAGATTGGTTTCTCGTTGCTACAGAGCCTTGCGGTGGCGGAACTTCTGATCTAGGGTTACCCCGAGGGTTTTTGGAATATTTGGCGATTTATAGGGCAAAGAGGGGGTGCGGGAGGCCACCGAGGTGGGCACAACCCACTTGGGCGCGCCTGGGCCCCCAGGTGCGCCCTGGTGGGTTGTGCCGCCCTCGGGGCACCCTCCAGGTGCTTCTCTGGCCCACTGAATGTCTTCTGGTCCATAAAAATCCACAAAAAGTTTCGCGGTGTTTGGACTCCGTTTGGCATGGATTTCCTGCGATGTAAAAAACAAGCAAAAAAATCAACTGGCACTGGGCACTGGGTCAACAGGTTAGTCCCAAAAAATGACATAGAGTTGCTATAAAATTATTGTAAAAAAGTCCAAGAATGATAATATAACATCATGAATACTTCATAAATTATAGACGTTGGAGATGTATCAACTGTCCATCTTAGCCCGCACATAGCTGAAATCAAGGTGTCTATCCTCCTGGAAATTCATAAGTTCATGCACGTCTTGAACCAACTTGTCATAGTTGGCCTCCAGATTGTTTTTCTCTTCTGTCAGATGGTGAATAAGTAGAGCATTTTCAAGATTATCATTCACCCTAGCACTCTTGCTATCTTCATACATTACCCACAGCTTCAATAATGCATTCTACATTGTTGGGGGCCACTGGTGATCAATCCATTCAACAAACCCACAGTTTTGACCTTGCTGGAAAAATAAGAAATGAAACAATTAGTTTAGTGCACAACTTTACCACAAATCTTTATGACGGCGGCATGGTGCATATGGAAGGAACGTAATGACACAGTTTTTAGAAGGATCCCACACTCCCTACGCTCTTGGAGAGAGAGATTCAAAGCTGACTTTGTCCTCCTAGCTCATAGAGTAAAACCCTCCCTAGAGGAGTTTGTAAAAGCTTTTGCTTCTTCAGTTGTTTAGATCCCCTGTACTGTAGCACATCATCTCACTAATCAGTTTTGGTGGTCTCTCAGCCTGTTTGAGCTGATCACCTGCACTGATAGTGAACATGGATGCCTGACTGTAACCAAAAATATATAAAAAATGGTCAGTAGGAGCCTTTCCTACTGTCTTTGATTGTTCAAAAAAAAACTATTTGTAATAACACATGCAATAGTGAGTTTACAGCCTAGCTAAATACACTACATTAAAGCCTAGCTAAATACAATGAGTTGAACTCCAAATTGATAGCACTATATTTAGATTGTATTATGTTACTGTAAAGCCTAGCTAAATACAATGAGTTGAACTCCAAATTTATAATACAATTCAACTACAAGAGAAAATGTGCATTTTCATTCATATATAAAGAAACTGTGCATTTATATAGTATTATGTTACTATAAAGCTAACATCAGTACAAGACAGCTTATTTTCATTCATATATCACTAACATAATAAAGAAACAACTGACATAATAATAAGTAAAAGAGCATGTCCATAGTACAATAGGAGCATATATTTACCGAAGTAACACTCCATTCAGCTAAATATTGATCATCACTACAATGTTAAATCCCATTCAACTACTAGGGCTAATGTAATATTGAGTTGATGCAACAGTTTGACCATAAACATCACTGAATCATACTTAGATTCATGGATACATAAATGATTCAAAAATTTTAAGCATCAATGATTCACAGTAAACAAACTAGCATCTGCCACTGTCAAGGACACAATCCTCTACATAATTAGTATTTAGTACTAATCAGCTATGAACGAGACTTATGGGCTTTGCACATGCTAAGAACCTTCTCCCTGTGTCCGTTCCTTCAAATGAAACAAGCCTCTCTGATGCCTTGTCGTGCTTCTCACAAAACACCGTCGGATCTAGCTTAAGTCCCTTGTAATCTTGGTCCTCAAGTGAAAAGGGGACCTGCACAAGCTAATCACAGTTTAGATCATGTGGAGAGGACGAGGAGGAAAGCAAATCAAAGGAAATCCCCAAATCAAAAACCACCTAAACAGAAAATTCCCCAAAATCTCTAAACCTAACCCTAACCCCTAGATCCAATGAACTCACCTGGTTAAGCCCATCGGTGGAGAAGGAGGAGTGCATGTATGGGAAGCTTGACAGTCTGTCGCTGCTTCCGGCCTCGAAAACCATGGTGGCGGCGGCACGGTGCTGCGGGCAACGATCGGGAACATGGGCAACGGCGAGGGAGAAAACGAGCGAGGAGGAAGACAAACAATGGTGGGGTGGGGGGAGGAGGGAGACCGATCAGACCAGGCTAAGATCGACCGAGCCGGACTCATCTTCGTTAGCGCGTGGGCACGCGCCGATTGGCCACCATGGCACCTGACAGTTGGGCCCGACCGCTCAGTTCTGGCATCAATATGTATAAACAAAAGGTTTAGCACTATTTACAATGGCTCGCCCCAGACTTGGTACTAACATGCGAAAATTACCAAACTTGATACCAATCTACACGTTTTGCCCCAATTGTGGTACTTCCATGCAATTAACTCAAGTTGTTGCAGTACACGCACAAGCGAGTCGAGCGTGTGAGCTGCTGCCTAAGACGTGCGTTGCTCTCCAAAGTATACTACTATAGAAGGCAAAGACATGAGTTTTGTTTGAAAAAAAGGAAGCGCCTAGACTAGTGATTGCTAGCGTTGGTTGGTGCTATTCATCGTGAGCAAGGAGAGGGAGAGGCAAAGTCAAGCATACATGGAGATGTGGAGTTTTGGATCTGTATGACCTCGTGCATATGGAAAGGCTGCTAGATGGATTTCCTCATTGGCTCTCTTTGCTTGGTACACATACAGATTATGTATAGGATGACAGCGGTTGTATGCTACAATTGATAAAGATGCTGAGTCGTAGGTCCACATGGAGATTGCCTGGTTTGATCAGCTACGTGTAATCAAGTGTTACATTAGGATGCATATGGTATTTTTACATCATGTGACCATGAAGTTGGGGTATTGTCAGTGCGGCAAAACAGAGAACTTTGGTTGGCATTCGTTGGTGAATAATCCGCTGAAGCAACGAGATGCTTGATGGTGTAGCGGGATGCCAAGTCAATAAAGATGGACCATCTACGACGGATGGCAGCGTGCATTGAAAGTGCAACTATCCCTGGGTGGTTTTGGTAATTCCTAATAAACATATAGCTATTGAACTAATTCTCTTTCAAGATGATCAATTCAGAAAGTTCAATGATTGGCATGGCATGGACTAGGAATGTGGACCCCTCAAAATGCTAAGGACACATATTGGCTCAAGCGCAAGACTCTACATTTTCATTTTAGCTATCCAAGATCACATTGAGTCCATAGGAAAGCCAATACTATTAAAATGGGATAAGGTGTTGCTTAATGGCTTGCTTGTCTCAAAATGCTTAGTGATATGCTCCAAAAGCCCTCAACCACTTTCTCATTTCCACATATGTCCTAAACCAAAAGTCAAACTCGGCCCCACCAATTTGATCTATCCGGCGCCACCGAGTTCATTCACTACTGCAGGATGCTGCTAACGCGACACTACGATCAAGGACCCTTCGACGAAACTGTGTGTGATGCAATAATCGCAAATGGTGGTGTAAAAGAACCGTCAAAAAGGTGCAAAACATTTGCGATGGCGGAGCCATCAAACACGGTTCAGATTTTAGTTGCATGTGTGATGCAGGGCTTACGGTTCAGTCCAATGAACTATTTGTGATGAGGCAGAACAAAAGAAACGGGCAGCCTGATGAAGGCGTGTGCGATATACAACATACGGTTCACTCAGATGAACTGTTTGTGATTAGGAAACACAAAAGAAACGGTCAGCCAGATCAAGGTGTGTGTGATTGAGGGATATGCTTCAGAAGGATTAACTGTTTGCGATTAGGCAACATAACAGAAACGGGTCAGCCAGATCAAAGTGTCTACGATTGATGGCATACACTTCACATGGATGAACTGTTTGCGATTAGCCACAACAAACTGAAACAGTTAGATAGATCAACGTGTGTGCGCTAGACGGGCACACACATTCTAATTAAAAGAAGCGTGCGCGATGGTAATAACGAGCGCGCACGGTTGTTGGAACAAGACATGTGCTGACATTGCCTATTGCGGTGCACCCTGGTGCAAACGCCACGTACGCGTACGAGAAGGCGTACGTGCCTAGGTTACGCCTTTTGGGAATAGTGCCGCACTTATAACCATCAGTAAATTTTGAGCATGCGTCCTGTCACATTCCAAATTGCAAACCTGTTCACACCGATCAAAACCTAAATGGTTTCCCACTTAGGAGCGTATTACTACTCGGTTATAAATACTACTACTCCAAGATGACTGCACATTCCTCCTCAACTCCTCTTCCACAAAAACAAACAAGTCATTCATCATCGTTCCCTTGCGTCTGCCATGGCCAGCGTGAGTTCTGGGTCGAGAGATTGCCACCAGGGAGAGGCGAGCCTGGAAGCGGAAGCATGAGAGATGTTCCGCCTCGCCACGAAAGCAGCCAACATGTCCCGTCGCGCGGCCGTAGCAGCAGAGAGGTCCCGCCACGCCGCCGAAGCAGCACGGAGGTCCCGCCGCACCATCGATGCAGCAGACTGGTCCAGCCGTGCCACGGAAGCAGAAGAGATGTCCCGCTGCACCTTGAATGCAGCAGAGATGTCCTCCCGTGCCGCGGCGGCATGGGAAAATGTCTCGCGGGCAGGCGAGGAATCTTACATGCGCATGCGTGCCCTCGTCCTTAGGCAGATGGATCAGATCTCCAGCTGGGCGAGGTTGCAGGATGACCTGAAAGCCTTGCTTGAACAGTCTACTAGTGTCATCCGGCAACTAAATGAGAGCAATGCGAAGCTCCGGGCCGAGCGCGACCTGCTGAGGGCGAAGATCGTCGGAAGTGCGGAGCAGCAGGAGCAGACCACTACCTTGTTGAAGAGGACCAGCGTCATCGTCGAGAAACTTATGGACGAGAATGCCATGCTGCGCATCGAGCGCAGAAGGCTGGTGGAGGAATCCGTGGATGCTCTCAAGCAACATCTTGAGGACAAGAAAGAGCTCATCGCCGCTCGCCGCGGAGACTAGTTCCCGTGGCCTGCAGCAACGCATCAACAAAGTAGAGACCAGCAAGCCAGATCGTTGTCTTCCTTCTTCTTTTGCCCTTGTGTATTTTGGGCGTTGCCGCATGTGGCTTTTTTTAATTATGTTCCTAAATATGTAAGACAATTATTATCCACTATCATCGTCCTTATATTCATCATGCTTGCTATATGTCGCAATCGATGGTATATAGGTCCGTCGGATCTTACATCAAGATCCGTGCAAAACTTTCTTTTTAGATTTTCATTTTTCTCTCTTAAATCTCAGTCCAGTGAGACATATAACCACACCGTAGAACAGGTGCTCGGGCGCCATTAATGGAGACGTTGGGAGGGAGGTGCGCGGCGGGTAGCTGTCAAAGGGCTCTCCTCCCGATGAGCACGCGCATGGGTCTGATCGCACGCCTCCCATACTCAAATAGCTACCCCGCACGGCACCTCCTAGACAATAGAAAAGGGGACATGTAGCGGCACGTAATTGGTAAGTAGAACGCCCATGATTTCAATAATACTTGTGTTTCCGATTTGTAACGTGACAGCAAATGTTCCAAAATGACGTTGTTGATTGTTAATGTGTGCGCCTTCGCAAATCGGACAGAAAAATTACCACAACATGTTGGTGCCATGTCATGACACCATGCCAAGTTTCATGATTTTTAGGCGTGTTTTGGATTTATAGGAATTAAAAAACAAAGTTTCTCAATCTTTCCGGCCGAGCAACGACGCCCAGATGTTTGAATTTCATTCCCATTTCTTGCATGGGACCTAGAAATTCACCCAAGGACACACATGTGATTTTTCAAACAATTTTGGTGCACTGGAGCCTGTGCTTATAGTTCAAATTTGAGTTATGCACATTAAATGCGCAGAAACTCAATTAATGTATAAAAAAGGCCAAATGAACCAGGAATAATTCCAAAATTTTGCACGATACTTCTATTTGGTCTAATCTGCCTGTGTAAAAAAATTAAGGCGGGAGAAGGCAGTGTACGTATCTCGTTTCGCACACGGAGGTGACACGTTCCCTCTCGGAACCACGAGCCTTCTTGAGGGAAGCTCCGGTTCGCAAGAAGCTTACACCAAAGCTTGTCCCAGTTCGGCCAAAAAATCACCACAGCATGTTGGTGCCAATGTCATGACACCATGCCAAGTTTCATGATTTTTAGGCGTGTTTTGGATTTACAGGAATTAAAAAACCAAGTTTCTCAATCTTTCCGGCCAAGCCACGACGCCCAGATGTTTGAATTTCATTCCCATTTCTTTCATGAGACCTATAAATTCACCCAAGGACACACATGTGATTTTCCAACCAACTTTGGTGCACTGGAGGATGTGTTTGTAGATCAAATTTGAATTATGCACATTAAATGCGTAGAAACTCAATTAATGTATAAAAAGGCCAAACTAACTCGGAATAATTCCAAAATTTAGCACGATACTTCTATTTGCACTACTGGAATCAGCTAATTTGCCATCTGCCAGCTCTTTGCCGTCTGCTAGCTGACGGCAAAGAAGCTCTTTGCCATCAGCTACGCAAAAGCAGATGGCAAAGAAATGGGAGACGACAAAACAGGTCTCTGCCAGCGGACGGCAAAGAGTCTTTGCCGTCCGCTGGCAGACGACAAAGAGAGAGGTGGCCCTCACCCCCCGCCCGTTTGGAAAAAACTGAATGCCCCACCTCTTTGCCGTCTGCTAGCAGACGGCAAAGAGACAAAAGGGCGGACGACAAAGAGTGGCGGACGGCAAAGAGGAGACTACCTAACGGCCGGTACCCCCCCGCCCGTTACTCTCTGTTCTCTCCCTCTCTCTCCTCGCCGACGCGCCCCGCCACC